>NC_092502.1:47255014-47559105 GCF_047511675.1 Marmota flaviventris
GCTCCTTTCATGACAAACATTCTAAAATGCTCTCTAGGAAAATAAAATGAACTAAAGCATGAAGAGAATGTGGATGAGTATAAGTCAAAAGGTCACTCTAAAAGGCAACCGAAATGAATCTGTTTGGCAAAGTGATTGACCAGTTTACAGAAAAGATTGTTCCTCTGTTTAGGTGACCTCCAGCTTGGGACAGTAGAGGTTTAGAGGCAGCTTCTCAACAGTCAGGCCAGTGCTGCAATTAACAAGTCAAACACAGCGAGGCCTCAATATGCTACTCACTCAGATGAGAGGGCATCCTTCCTATTAGACTGTAAACTGACGAGAGTTGCAGCCCATGGACCATTTTCATAACTCTATTAATGTGACTTGGCAGTTCTAAATATAAATAAGGGTAAATAAGCTGATAAAATGCAGTCATAAAGGCATCTTTAATTTATTATGGGGTATTTTCTTCACACATCACGGAAACAAATTATTGATATAAATTATGCTAATTTCTTTCTATGATGAGGTTATTCATGAGTGAAAGATAAATCTGGAGGACAAATGCCCTTTAATGTATGCCAACTGCTTCTCTAATTGTGGGTTGTCTCCACCTAATTTCTTTTAAAAACGATGATTCTGCTCAAAGATATTCTTCACTTTAACATACTTGTAGTTCTAATGTGAAGGGAAATGAGGGAAAAGGGGAAAAATAAGTAGAGTAATAATACAGGATATTCTTGGAAAACAAAAACAGGAATGGAAGGATCCAGAAGGTCATGCAATCCTGAAATCCTGTTGCTAGAGCATTTCAATGTACCAAAATTCTTCCAAGGTCTATGAAAGCAATTCTTTTTCTCTAGGTGATCCCATTGGTCCACAGAAATACTCAAATGAGCGATTGCTGATCTTTTCCTTTTGATCTGAGAGGCCTTAGGAGAAAGGCTTCTCATTAACCATTTAGTTCAGGCACATGTTAACTTATCTTGTGAGGAAGGACTAGAAATGAAAAATAACAAATAATAATCCTTATATTTCATGATTCTGTCACATTCCTCTAAGGATTAGGGGTTTGCTGGTATAATTGCACATTGTAGCAATGAAACCTACTGGCTTAATGATCTCTTTCTTTCTCTCTCTGGCCAAAATTCCTAAGTGAAAAGAATATTCATATAAGCCAGACTTCCCTAATTAAAATAAGATTTGGTTTCCAATATGTTGTTTTTGTGATGATTCTCTGCTCCATTGGGAACTCCATTGTTGAACTTTGAAGCAGTGTGATAAAATACATCATGATCTGGTCTGGTTCCTTCATAGCTGTCCAGCCTCGAACCTTATCATTTAGTTCTATGTTCTGGGATCGCTTATGTTGCCTTTTTTTATACCCATGCCTTTCTTATTCCTGTCCTTCCCATTTGACACTTCATAGAGACATCACCTCTTCTAGAGCTATTTTATAACATTTCCTTCTTACTTTGAGCCTGAGATTGTGCCACTCTTGGGTCTGTATTTTCACAATACCTGTTTTTCTATATCACTGTGTTATCATTACAATTCACTGAATGTGTGCTTTGGAAAGTAGATACATGAGTTAATTCATTTTTGCATTCTAAACACTTGTCAGAGTTTGTGACATTTAGTAAAAGCCCCCACAAATATTTGAATGGATAATTAGTGTCACCAGATAAAGAGTTTAAATTCATTCTATTGTTACACAGGCTAATTCATTGAATCAGTGTAGTTCATCCAGAGACACTCTTCTCAGAAACAACCACCTGTAACTAACAGCATTGCCAGGTCTTTGTGTCTGGCTGCTAAAATAAAAGGAATCCCACTTTATGCTTTATCAGAGTTTATGTCATAACCATGAGAAAGCCCCAGAGGTTATTTGAGTATTAAAAAGTAAAACCAAATATAATATTGGGAAAAATAAATCTATGTGGGAGGTTTAAATTTGGCTAAGATTTGCTGCTAATGCTCTGGAATTTGTGAATCCCAGGCAGCCTTTTGGCTGAGTTTCTATATCCTGTGTTGGTAAACACAGAATGTCATTAAACTTACTTTATGTGGACTTGTCCTTTATCCCAAATTATAGGCTTAATGGTTTAACATCTATTTCTTCTAAAATTATTTACTAAGCTTTGCTTAGTGAATTATAAGTCTGAGTTTTTCAGGCAATTGTTTTACAAAAGAATCATAGATTTTTGACGTAGGCATTCCACTATGGACTTCTATTTTATACTTTCCCACCTAGAGTATTAATTGTTAGTATTAATATGACTGTTTACAGCATTTATCAATCACCCCCCGTTGTCCTTTGATCATGGATTGTATTTTAGTTAGGGTTTTTTGATTTTTTTTTTGTCACTATGACTAAAATATCTTCCAAGAACAACTTAAAGGAGGGAAAGTTTATTTGAGGCTGACAATTTCAGAGGTCTCAGTCCATAGACAATCCACTTCATTGCTATGGGCCCAAGGTGAGGCAGAACAGCATGGGGGAAAGGACCAGTGGAGGAAAGCTGCTCAACTCTTAAATTTAGACCAGGGTGGGGGGACGGAGGGGAGGCGGAGGGACCTCAGGATGAACCCTTCCATAGCACATCCACAGGGACCCTCCCACCTAGTCATGCTCCATCTGACTGCAGTTACCACTCCATTAGTCCATTTAAACTAGGATAAACTGACTAGGTTACAGCTTTCACAATTCAATCACTTTACCTCTGAACATTTCTGTGTTAACACGGGACCTTGGGGGGACATCTTATATCCAAGCCTTAACAAATAGAAACTGGATATAGGTCAAAACCTTGGATTGGCGATGTTCATACAGAACCCCTACTAACATCTACTGCAGAGTTTTTGAAACCTTAATTCCTGGTTCTCTTATATCCAAGTTAACTGGAATGATTGATGAAATGAAGACATTGAAATCCTACCAGAAACTGAATCAATCATAATTTCTGAATGTGACCTAAAGTATACAACTTTTAAGTTTAAATTTTAAAAAAATTATACCACTTATCTAAAAAGGTGATCTCTGATATAATAATAATTTCCAGTGAAATAAATCATGAATATCTTAATTTGGCATACATTTATCACTCAGTAACATTTGTCAACATTTGTTGACAATTTACTGTTTTAGTATTGGAGAAATATAAAGGTGAAAAGAAGAGTTAAGAAAAGGAGTGTTTAGGGAATTGCCCGACAAAGTATTTAAAAAAAACGTAAATAATTATAAAGTAGAATGCCCCTCCACAGACAGTTTAAAACATTGTAAGCTAAGTATTTTTTTCATGTGAAGATGTCATGGTTTTAAAACTGGACTGAAAAAGAACATCATAGTAGAAGTATCACATTCAGACTCTTCCCAAACCGAGGTGTCATACGTGTTTCGACAGACTCCATCCAACTTGGTTTATAAATAATAAAGCTGCTCTATGACAGACTCTCTCAGCCCATTGATGCCTAGGAATGCAACTTGCAACATTTTTTTTTTACCTTTCTAGTGCATACCAGGAAGTTAGTTTGCTCTAGACATAAAATGGGTGCTTTCTAGAGCTTTGATCTGTTATTTAATTGAAAAGATTGCTTGTTTCATTTCAGTTGCTTTAAAATTTTCGCAGATTTAAACTGCAGTTCTGTTTCAGGGCAGAGAAATTGGTGCCCTACCCTGCCCTCTATGGTGTGTGTGGTCACCTCTCCTCCTAAGGAGACCCTTTGCCTTGCTGGAGGATCTTGGTGATCCATACAAATGTCCTGGCCCACCATGTTGTCTCTTAATCTTCTTAACTCAGTTTTCCTTAAAAATGGCAGTTCTGCTCATGGTTTGGCAGGTTGATAAAACATGGCTTGTCACTGAACTGTCACCCTATATTTCAGACTCCCATTCAAGCCACTCATTCTGGCTGCACTGGCATACCATAGCTATTGAAAGATATACTCTAAAAACATTCCCAGTAATGTGAAAATCTATCACTGGATTAAGCCAGATCACCACATTTTATCAACTTTCCTGTGCTATTGATTTTTATTATATTGTCCCGTTGGCTTATGTCATCAGCTTGTATTGAAAGATGTCATCAAAAACAACCCTCTGGGGCTCTGTGATGTATTTACTATAGGGATTAAGTTGCTGGTTCACAACTTAACTGTGAATCCTTCTTGTAGGGGTCTGGGAGAGTAATTTTTCTTTGTGCTTCCCCAGAGCAATTGATGTATCTTTATCTTATAAACAGAGTAAATTACATAACTAGTCATGTTTTTCTATTCCTGCTGACTGATAGAAAGATAGTGACAAATTTGAGCTCTCTTTTTACTACATACATAGGATATTATGGGACAATGTTCTGTATTTATCTCCTGGTGCCATGTCACATTTTACTTCTTTTGATATTTCATTTCCTCAAATTTCTTCTCAACTAAAAATATGTTTTATTTTTCTACTCTGTGGATTTCTTCATGAGATACCCTTAAATTATTTCTGGAATAAGACAGCTTACAGTTGTGTGTGTGTGCGTGTGTGTGTGTTTATGTGTGTGTGTGTGTGTGTTTATGTGTGTGTTGTTGTTTGTTAAGGTGTGATTATTAAAGATTAAATTGAAAGGCTTAACAATAAAAAATTCAAAGAACATCAGGGAGATAGCACTAGTGAGGGTGAAATGGAATAATAAACAACAACAAAAAGATAACCGAGGAAACTTTGGTAATAGAATGGACTTTGGTAAGTCCTAAAAATGGAAGCTCTGTTCACTAACAGTCTCATGGTTTAGCCATCCCAGACCAGAGGGTATGGAAGACTTACAGGAAATGGACATTAAGTATGGAGAATAGACCAAAGGCTGTATATTCCTGTGTAACAGATGTTATTTCGCCTTGAGAAAGGAGGACAAGGCATATGATTTCTATGTTTGGTTTTTGTAATTTCAGCTGTCTTTTTTATCACAAAATTTGTTCCTGCAGTTAAGAATGCAAAACTCAGTCAGATAGGAATTTAAAAAAGTGAAATTTAATATGGAGTCCTTTAATGTTGTGGCTGCTATTCCTATAATATTTGGTGATATCCAGTTTAACTAATGAAAATCTTAATCATTATAGATCATATTCATAGAAAAGCATTTGATCTTCCTGTTGGAATCAGCATTGAATATAAGAGCTAGAAAATATCTTAGAGAACATTTAGTTGAATCTGTTGATTAATATCTGCTGGAACTGAGGGTCAGGCAAGTTACATTTCTTGTTCCAGGTGGCAGCCTATCAGTGGAAGAACCAGAACTCGAATAGAAATCACTTGTTTCATGGGCCAGCAATAACTTATCGAATGTGTCAGTTATTGCAAGTCTCCTGTTAAAGGAATGCATTAGGAGTATATGTATGTGTATATATGTGTTCAATAGAGACCAAAGTCCTATGACTATTAGATTCCAAAAATAAAGAAAGGGATTACTGGTATTTCTGGTTACTTGAAAGGGCCATTTGAGATCTATACCCTTTCAGTGTTCAAAGGTGAAATAGGATAAAAGCGAGATGTGGAAAGAGGAAAATAAGAGCAGTTTAATGACAAACTATAGCATATATAGCTCTAGTGATTTGAGTACCTAATAGAAATATAAATAAAGACAGCTTTATCCATGATTATTAGGTGCACATTAAAATAATTATCTTGGGCTGGGGATGCGGCTCAAGAGGTAGTGGGCTCGCCTGGCATGCATGTGGTCCGAGTTTGATCCTCAGCACCACATACAAACAAAGATGTTGTGTCCGCTGAAAACTAATAAATATTAAAATTCTCTCTCTCTCTCTCTCTCTCTCTCTCTCTCTCTCTCTCTCTCTCTCTCTTTAAAAAAATAATTATCTTGACAATCTAGCTAAAAGACTATATTTTTGCCTAAAATCAAGAAAAACGAGTCAGTCCAGTGGAATTTTAGGGACTTTTCCATCTAAATAATTATATCACTTTAAAAAATTTACTGTTGATAGTATATATAAAGCAATAGTTCTTAAATTTTTGCAGTTATAGATTAAGACAGTTTGTGCTTACAAAGCAAATTGTGATTGAGAGTTTAGAATTTAGGGTATTTGATTTTTATGAGCAGTAAATTTGAAGAATTTAGTTGAGAACCAAACATTGTTCCTTTAACACAGAATTTTGTTTGTTTATTTCATTTTGTCATATTTTAGTTGCTGCAGTTTCTAATCATCTAGGTAACTGTCTCAATGATAGCTATTTTATTATACTAAGATGACAACATTTACATGACACTAACACAATATTAACCTAAAGATTCTTCCTGGTACTTGACCTCTCTCATTTTACAAGAGGCATCCAACACACCATCTTTTGAGATTTATTACTTCATGAGGTAAGCAGGGAGAGATCAATTAGTCCCCTTTTACAGACAAGAAAGCTGAGACTCAGAAAAGTGACCTGCCAGTCTGAGGTCAGAAAGCAAGCCAGGTCCCTTGACTCCTGGTTCATAACTGTGATAAATCTCATTGTCAGTGACACAGCCCTGATCCCTGTGACCTCTCAACTCAATCAATTACAAAAGTGTGGCATCATATATCTCAGCTTCTAGTCCTCTTTTTCTAACCCCACCTCTAATTCACTTGCTTGTTTCAGTAGAGTAAACATCCTAAAATTGCATTTAGTGTTAAGGATAATTGCCTTGTAGCTTCTTGTTGAAGTCACAATGGCAGCTTGTTGGTGATCCCACTCATGTAGGTCCAGCCTGGAGTTATGCTCTGCCACAAGGAGAGAACTTCTGACAAATGCGGATTGGAAACCAGTGTTAGAATTATTCCATCTTTTCTCCCTTTCTGCACTCGTTGACAGATGATTCTGAAATAGAGTTGGATTCATGTGGTTGTGTTCCCAAGGATAGAGAAATTGGCCATTTGCAAAATCTCTTCTCATATTGGCTCTCATTCCTTCATTGCACCACTGGTCTTACTATTTTTTTTTCCATTTCCTAGGGTAGAATGGTCTAATAAAAAATTCATTTGAGCCCTTAGTTTTAGATTCTGGTTTTTCTGCAAGTCAGGCTAAGCCTGCAGGTCCATCTCAGCTTCATTCTTTGGCTTATAGAGTTCTTTATGTTTCCCCTTGGATTACCCTACTGCCACCCTTTTGATCCAAGTCTTACTCCTCCTTCAAAACAGTGTTAACTTGCTACTTGTTCCAGGATTGCTTTCCATGATGTTCCTAGCCCCATGTGGTGATTTTATATATATATAAATTTTTACTTTCTTTCTCTCAGAAACTTATATTTATAGCCAGCGAGGAAAACCTCAACCCCATATGTGTATTAAGAGTGTACTTAGTATAAGGTGTCCTTTGTTAGTTCATAAATACTGTTAAGACTTTGGGTTATTAATCATTGATCCCTAGCACCTTGCATAAGTGTGCAATGATTATTTTCCAAATGCTTATAATATGAAGGAAGGATGGATTGCTCATTCCGATCAATTGAGCCATTCATCTCATCACCTAAGATCACTGTGGGTGCAGCTCATCTGAAGGAGTGCAGCTGCTGTAGTCTGGTTATTTGTTCTGTCTTGATGTGAGAATAGTTGAGACTCATAAACTTCATGCCATCCTTCTTCATGCCATATCTTCTTCATTTGCATAATCTCTGGCAGAACTAATGCATTTGGAAATCAAAGACAAGGAGAATATTGAAAGGCTCTGAGCATTTTAATTTTGCATCTCCTGTTAAGTCATCTGAAATTCCTTTTTTATAATAAGAAAGATGAGGCTCATAATGCTGACAAACCCTTAAAATGGCCTTTGAGCACAGGAGGTAATAACGAATGGTGTCATGGTGAACATTTCAGGAGCATGGTGAGCCTCTGTATACACAAAGCAGGTTTCATGATTCTGAAATGGGGTGGGAGATTTGATAATTTTTTAAACATTATTCAATATAAGATGAACTGAGTAACTGAGCGTGCAGAGCTGTGAGTGTGTGCTGCTTTTTAGGTGAGAATAAAATGACTTCAGGAGCATAAAAATTTCAAAACTATATCCACATAAATGTGTCTAATTTCAAAAGATCCTTGTTAGAGAAAATGTGGCTTAATATGAGAAATTAATCAGCCAGATTTTTCTAATGTTTACATCAGTTCTTAATATTACCTTAAATACTTACCAAAGCGAATTGATGATTTCAGACTGTTGAGGTCCACTTAGAATGTTCTGCATCAGGTCAGGAAGGAGTTTTGTACTGGATGAAGGGATCTCTTCATGGCTTCATGTTCCCCTGAGGAAGGGGCTCAGAGAGGGCAGTACTTCTGGTCTTTTGAGTCACTGACTTACCCTCAGAAGAAATGACAGATCTGATTGAGAGTCTGGGAGTCTGGGAGGCTGGAGAGTCTGGAGGCTCAACCTCTCCTTCTGTTTTCTCTCTGAAAGGTCACTGTCTTCAGGGAGCAGGCCTAAGGCTCTGAACCATGCTGGAGGTTTTTAAATGTGAAGGTCCTACACCAGGGACCAGGAAGAGTGAATCTCTAAAATTTAAAGGTGAATCTCTCTTGCTTTGTTTATCTAAGCTACATAAACCAGTATCAGCTTAAGAAAAAAAGTGATTTTAAAAAATTTTTGTCTGACTTTTATGACTTCATGTTGGTTTGAAGTAAAGGCAGGTAAGAGAATGTTTGGTTATATAAAGATTATATCAAGCTTAGGCAGAGTTGTCTTTAAATTCTCAATGGCAGCAGGGAAGGCTATCAAAGTTCAAAGAATCGAAAAGGCTCATTGGTCTGAAGGGGAACTCCATCAGCTCTAACATCCCACAGAAATGCTCTCAAACAGAAATCATGAATAGTAAATAATTGTACATGTATAAAAGCCAATTCATTAATTGTAAAATGAGTTCTTTTTCTGTGTGGGCATGTAGTGATAGATGTTGAACTGCTAATGTTCCTCTCAAGGTAAAAAAAAAAATATGTGTTTCTTTTGTGATTAGACAGATTCTGCTTAGTTAGAAAGACAAGACGGTTGCACTGGGAAGCACAGTTTCTAATGTTGTTAGTTAACTCTGCAACCTTTACTCTGCAGGGTGATTGTGATTCATTTTTTAGACTAAACATTCAGCATTGCCCTCCAGCTAATAGCTCTGGAGATGAGAGGCACCATTTATAAACTGGTCCCATTTGTCTTTGAAGGCTCAAATTCCCTTCTCCATCCCTTCCCCCACAAGTCCCCTTAACATCTATTTGAAACTAAATGATTATTCAGCTTAAAATGGGATTTTGTAAACATCAGACATATTCCTGAAACAATATACTTTTTCTTTTTTTAAAAAATGATTTTCTTTGAGGGTGATAAAAAGAAGTGCTTCAACTTTAAATTTTTATTTTTGAAAACAATAGTATGTCTCAGTCTAAGGTTTAAAATAAGCTCTTTGTTTCAGTCCTTGGAAGAGTCTGAAATACATTCCAGAATTACATATACAATTCTACAAAAGTAGGTAATGTTAAATCATATGCTATGTGCTTGCAAAGAGCAAGCACTGGATATTTGATAAACACAACCTTGATTCTTACTGCCTTGCTATTTACTCAGAAATATGTTACACAAAAATGGCTTTTATATTTATTTTCTGCCCACTCTCAGATGTATGAGTGTGCATATGCATTCTCTTGATTAAAATTTCTTAAACAGAAATCATTTAATTGCCCTCTGGTAGTAAAAATTAATTGGGAACTTTTGATTGTTTTACCCTATGTAACTAACATTTGATTGCTCAATAATAAAAAGTGTAATTTGCATAAATTATTAATAACTGACCCTTCTCACACATCCCTTCATTAGGGATTTCTTTTCCTGTGTTTCCCTTATCTCACCAACCCCCATGCTTTGACTATATGCCACAGGTGAAATCCACTTTGATGAATCAAATCAAATGAAGCAATGAGACAATTAGACTAACCACAGTTCCTCCCCTGTCAAGCAAAAAACAATTTACTGTTTTTCTTCTTAAAGGAAAGAATGAGACTTACCATAGAAATAAGGAAAACACTAGTGTCTAGCCATGTCATTTACAAGATTTTGTAAAAGATCTTGTTTCCTGAGCTATCTTGATCTATAGGGCTTTTTGATCACTGGGTTGGAAACTCTTCCTGCCCCCACAAGTTTGGAGGGAAAGAAAGAAAATTGACTGAGCTTAGGAGTTGGACACATGAGAATGAACAGATATAAGCAGACCAAAGTTGAGCTAATCGCTCCCTCAATTATACTCACAAAGAAAGCCTCATCCCCTCTGGAAAAGTTCCATGTGTCTCTGGGTGCAGTGACCCTGTCCTTTCAGTCATGGGTCTGGTGAATGTGAAATCATTTGGGTATGTCGATCTGAAATGCCTTCAATGATTATGCTGGAGTTATCAAATGGAGGTCAAAAGCAAGGCACGAGGGTCTGTCACCTTTGGAAAAACAACATTTGAGAAGAGCACAGTTCCAGAATGTGGGATAATTCAACAGAATTGGGAATGAGGAGGGTCTTGGAGCTGGAATATAGATGCTGCCTATCAAAATGGAAGAGAGTACTCAGAGAGACGTGAGCGCAGGCAGTTTCTGGCAGCTCCTCATTACCCATGCTCTCATCACTATTAAAATGCATTCCCAGGTCTTTCACTGTGCAAAACGGATTTGGGTCAAAATGCATTGAAAATATAATGGAATAAATAGAAGAAATACCTGCTTTCCGCTTATAGTGCTACTCAGATTTAAGATTTATTATTTTTAAAGTTAGTAAGCATAATTCTCTCAGAAAGAATCCTCTGCATTTCAAGTAGCCTCTTTCTTAAGGAATCTCTTCTGAAGTTGAGCTTAACTACAATGGAAATATAACGTGAAAACACAGTATAAATTAGAGTGCTTATTGCTCTGCATCACTTCATGTGTTCCTATAGCAACTCCTCCAATTTTACTTGCCCTTTATTGACCAGATATATTTTTAGTGACTGCTCACAGCAGAGTAAAAAATGAAGAACACATAGAAAAAAGAAGGGATTGGATGGGAATTAAAGCTACCCTTTATTCTTTCTCTATCACAAGTTCACAGATTATAAATGTCCTGATGCTTTCAAATAAGTGTCATGGATTTTTTCCCCCTTGAATTATTGCACTTGCTGTACAGGGAGTCCACAGAAACAATCAGACCCATATTCTCACCCAAAGCAATAGGATTCTTAGACAAATGTAGGCCTATGACTATGTATATTTGCCAAATGCAGGCTATATTTACTCAACCTATGCTTGCAGCAACTGCACTGTCAAGAGAAATGTAAATATTAATGAAGGATGTTTCTCAGGAAAGGATATTCAGTGAGTGCTCTTTATCTGTCAAAACCGACTCAATCAGTACACACTTTCTGGACAGATCGAATGTTTATAGAGTCATAAATTGACATTTATCTGACAATTTTTGTATTCCTATCAAATGGCTTCCCTTATTATGCTTAAACATTTCAAACAAAATAGGGTTTTTACCCTCCTGTGGTGAAATTAAATGTATAATCTCTTTCACATTTTTCAAATGAAGGATGAATTCTGAGGTATAGCTCATGGTCCTTTCAAGGTTTATTTGGATATAAAATGTAAACATTGGCTTAAGTAACAAAGATAGAGACGAATCATAGTGTTGCATTTTGCTCTTGTCTGCTAAGAGATAAAACAATCATATTAAAATGGTGTCATTACTAGATTAAGTGTGATGTAGCTTGATATATACACATGGAGAAATGCTTGTTATAGTCCCCAAAACATTATCATGGGATTCCTACTTTCTTCTCTGTGCCTTTGTTTTCCCAAAAACAAATTTATGAAAAGAATAAACCAAAAGCACTTGGTTTCTCTCAAATAAAATATAGCTATTTCAAAAGAAAAAAACATAATATCTACACACTCATACATACCCATAAGTACACATATACTAAATATTTCTCAAAAAAACAAGAGGAAAACCTGTTTTAATTTCTGCATTTTATGTGCCTACTAAATGCCAATGAGATCATGTATTATAAAATTAGCCATATTGTATTTCATCTATACACACACACATACACATAAATATATATATATATAGTGGGAGTTATTGCTTCTCAATATCAGACTTATTAATAGATTTCAGTATGTACTTATAATATATAAGGTAATTAAAATCTAAAAATGTAACCTTTAAAAAATTTAAACATCATTTGTATGAGCTAAATTTGAATGCTGAATATGCAAAAAATAAATCAAACATATCAGAGAAGCAAGAGGCTATCTAAAAGTGGACATGTTTCTCTATTTTTAAAATAAATATCCAGATGGTCAGGCTAAAGCACAATCAGCAGAAAAATCAATTGCTGTGAGAAAATATAGACAAGTTAACAGACACTTTATGCAATGACCTCTTTCACATTAACTTAGTCCTAGTTTTGTTTTGTTAAGAAATTTCAGGTAACAAAAACAGGACCATATTAATAGTTTGATAAACTGCTAAGAAGAATTGGAGGGACATCCCCCTTGAAAACTGTCCATTTTCCTTTTCTTTCTATCCTTCCAAATATCTTTCTCTTGTCAACATCCACAATTATATATATACACCTTACTTGTGAATATATATATATATATATATATATATATATATATATATATATATATCCAACCACAGGACAACTTTGATTTTTCTCAAAATATAATCTTAAAAAGAACATAAGTTAGCATTTATAGCACATATTTGAAAGAAAATTTTACTAAAAAAATAAAAGAAAACCTGAATGTCCTGGATAATAATTATTTATCTTCTATGCACCCTAATAAACACCTACATATTTTAATTGAATTTTTAAATTTTTAAAATGATTTTCTATTTTAGTTTGTTATATGTGACATCAGAATGCATTACAATTCATATTATACACATAGAGCACAATTTTTCATATCTCTGGTTGTACACAAAGTAGAATCACACCATTCGTGTCTTCAAACATGTATTTAGAATAATGATGCCCATCTCATTCCACTTTTTTTCCTACCCCCATGCCCCTCCCTTCACCTCCCTCCCCTTTGTTCTATCTAGAGTTCATCTAATTCTCCCATGCCTCCCCCAACTCCATTATGAATTGCCGCAGTCCGCTGCAGCAAAATAACCAGGGAGTGACGAACAACTTGTGTAGATTGATACAGCAGGAGTGGGAGCCGTTTATTGTAGGACAGGAGCGATATTTATACATTTCACACAGCTTATCCAATTAACATAAACTAAATACATCAGTCAACCAATAAGAAATCTCCACACTTAATGGCTCGCTGGCTCCACCTCACAAACCACTCCCTCTGGCATTTTGCCAGGCGCCATCCAGACTTGTTTACAGACTCTAACAATGAATCAGCACCCTTATAGCAGAGAAAACATTTGGCATTTGTTTTTTTGGGATTGGCTAACTTCCCTTAACATTGTATTTTCCAACTCTATCATTTACCGGCAAATGCAATGATTTTATTCTATTTTTTTAAAAAATTGATTTTATTTTTTAAATTTAAATTGATTTTATTTCTTAAATTTTATGACAGTGGAATGCATTGCACTTCTTATTACACATATACAGCACAATTTTTCATATATCTGTTTGTATATAAAGTATGTTCACACCAATTCATGTCTTCATATACTTTGGATAATGATATCCATAACATTCTACCATCATTGCTAACCCCCTGCCCCCTTTCTTTCCCTCTCACCTCTTTGCCCTGTCTAGACTTCATCTGTTCCTCCCATGCTCTCCCTCCCAAATACTTGGGAATCAACTTAACAAAAGAGGTGAAAGATCTATGAAATGAAAACCGCAGAACCCCCCAAAAAAAAATCAAAGAAGAATTTAGAAGATGGAAAGATCTACCTTGCTCTTGGATAGGCAGAATTAATATTATGAAAATAACCATACTACCTAAAGAACTATACAGATTTAATGCAATTCCAATCAAAATCACAGTGGAATTCCTCATAGAAATAGAAAAAACAATCATGAAATTCATCTGAAAAAATTAGAGAACCAGAATAGCTAAAGCAATCCTTAGCAGGAAGAATGAAGCAGATTGCATCACTATACCAGATCTTAAACTATGCTACAGAGCAATAGTAAAAAAAAAAAAAAAAAACATGGTATTGGCACCAAAACAGACTGGTAGATCAATGGTACAGAATAGTGGACACAGAGACTAACCCACAAATTACAATTATTAGAGAAAGGTGCCAAAACATGCATTGGAGAAAAGATAGTCTCTTCAACATATGGTGCTGGGAAAACTGGAAATACATATGCAACAAAATGAAATTAAACCCTTAGCTCTCACCATGCACAAAACTCAACTCAAAGTGGATCGAGGACCTAGGAATTAAACCAGAGACTCTGCATCTAATAGAAGAAAAAAGTAGGCCCTAATCTTAATCATGTGGGATTAGGCCCCAACTTCCTTAATAAGACTCCTATAGCACAAGAGTTAAAACCAAGGATCAATAAATGGGTTGGACTCAAAATAAAAAGTTTCTTCTCAGCAAAAGAAACAATCTTTGAGCACTAATCAGAGCACTAATCTCTAGAATATATAAAGAACTCAAAAAGCTAAGCACCAAAAAAACAAATAGCCCAATCAATAAATGGGCCAAGGACCTGAACAGACACTTCTTAGAAGAGGATATACAATCAATCAACAAATATATGAAAAAATGTTCATCATCACTAGCAATTAGAGAAATGCAAATCAAAATTATTCTAAGATTTTATTCTCTTTTAATGCTAAATAGTATTCCATTGTGTATATATACACCATATTTTCATTATTCATTCATCAACTGAAGGGCATCTAGGTTGGTTCCACACTTTAGCTATGTGAGCTGTGCTGCTATAAACATTGATGTGGCTGTATCCCTGTAGTATGCTGTTTTTAAGTCTTTTGGTTATACACCAAGGAGTGGGATAGCTGGGTCAAATGGTGGTTCAATTCCCAATTTTTCAAGGAATCTCCATACTGTTTTTCTTAATGGTTGCACCAATTTGCAGTCCCACCAGCATTGTATGAGCACACCTTTTCCCCACATCCTTGCCAACACTTATTGTTGTTTGTATTCTTGATAGAATGGAGTGAGATGAAATCTTAGAGTAGTTTTGAATTGCATTTCTCTAATTGCTAGAGATGTTGAAAATTTTTCATATATTTGTTGATTGATTGTATATCATCTTCTGAGAAGTGTCTGTTCGGGTCCTTGTCTCATTTATTGATTGGATTTTTGTTTTTTTTCGGTGCTAAGATTTTTCTAGTTCTTTATATATCCTAGAGATTAATGTTCTATCTGATGTGCATGTGATAAAAATTTTTTCCCCAAATGTAGGCTCTCTATTCACCTCACAGATTTTTTCTTTTGCTGAGAATAATCTTTTTAGTTTGAATCCATCCCATTTATTGATTCATGATTTTAATCTTTGTGCTATAGGAGTCTTATTAAAGAAGTTGGGGCCTAATCTGACATGATAGAGATTTGGGCCTACTTTTTCTTCTATTAGGCACAGTGTCTATGGTTTTATTTCTAAATCCTTGATCCACTTTGAGTTGAGTTTTGTGCATGGTGAGAGATAGAGGTTTAATTTCATTTTGTTGCATATGGATTTCCAGTTTTCCCAGCACCATTTGTTAAAGAGGCTTTTTTTTCTTTCTCCAATGTATGTCAGAGAAGGAGTTCAGAATGTTCATAATTAAAATGATCTGTGAATTAAAGAATGACCTAGGAATGGGCATGTGGCTCAAGCGGCAGCGCGCTTGCCTGGCATGTGGGCGGCCCGGGTTCAATCCTCAGCACCACATACAAACAAAGATGTTGTGTCCTCTGAGAACTAAAAAATAAATATTAAAAAATTCTTTCTCTCTCTCTCTCTCTCTCTCACTCTCTCTCTCTTTCACTCTCTCTTAAAAAAAAAAAAAGAATGACCTAAATGAGCAAATACAGGCAAAATTTTATTTGAATTTTGTACCTGTTAAATAACAGCTCTCAAATCTAGCAATGGGTTTACTACATGCTCAAAAATCTTGTATTTTGCCTTTTTTTTTTAAGCATTAAGTATATCAAGGTCTCTAAGGAGAGAATGGTCTGTCAGGAATTGATGGATTCCTCAAAACAGAATACAGGATGCAGTACATCTCTTGCCCTTTGTTCTGTTCAGCACCTTTTCTGTTCAGAGATTTTCTTTCCCTCTCGATGAGACTGACTGTTGATTCACCTACAATAATAAAGTGCTTGACAATGATACTTGGTTTTCCAGAATATGCCTTCTTTCTGGAATCATTGATAAAGTTAGAAAAGGACAAATGATTCAAGACAAGCAAACAGAATTATCTTTGTGGAATCAACATGGATATTCAAATTTAAGTTCCTTTCTCTAGAGATTAAGGATTCCAAATAGCATTAAAAATCATTATTGCTGCTACTTTGGAGAGACCATGACTGAGAATGAGGCCTGCAAAGGAAAATGAGAGCTAAAGGGGAAGAGAAAATTAGATTTTCTTAAAACACTTTTAAATTCTTGGTTGAAGCCAAACCCCAAGGTTCCATAGATTTTCCAGGTATGCGAGCCATTTTTTTGTTTTGTTTTGTTTTTACATAGAGTCGTTTACTTAGAACCTAAACATCTCTTGACTAATACATGTTGGTGACATGGAATTTACAAAGACCAAGCTTAGGAATCCAGGTAGAGGTAGATGACATAAATGAACTGGAGCCAAGGCTACTTTGTCCATTCCTTGTAGAGCTGGTGGCATCTTGCTTCTACTCCTTATTGAACATTTTCCTGAGTTTCTTCCTTTCTCTGCAAATATATTTTGAGTGTATACTTGTACCTTCTCTGTTTCTGCATAAAGTGGATTGTGCTTTGTGTGTAACTTAGAGTCACATCCAGGATTACTCCTCAAAGCATTCTGTACTTTATTTGTCTTAGCTTTCTGACTTTTATTTCAAGTAGCCACTTTAATTTTCTTCAATAATTTTAAGGCATCTGTCACCATCTTTCTGAAACACGCTTCCAGGGTTCCATTTCCACATTCTCAGAAAGGAGACTGTGCTTCCTTCCAGTCATGCATCCTCTTGTCTTCCCCCTCCAATTTGCCCTTTATGCATGGAGTTTATGCTATGTCCTTTTCCCTCAGTTCACTCCTAGAGTGGGAACTGAGGCACAGCACAACCTAAAGGTAGTATGGTTGAGAAAGTAGTGTTAGAATCTAAGATTTGAATGGTGATAAAAATAATAATGGCCTTATCCAAGTGCCAAATAGACTTCATACACTCTTCTCCAATTGTCAATATCTCATTTTCCCTCTGTTTACATCATCATTTTTCTGCCTCAATTGATGCCTCAAATAACCTAATATATCTTTCTTCATTTGTCTTTTCTCGACAAATGAGGCAAATCTATACCAAAGGGCCTGGAAGTAGCCACTGTGATCAGTTTATAGCTGATCATATGATTTGGAAGACAAAGGAATTAAAGCCCTTGGAGACCAATTTTGACCAGTGGAAAACAAGAGAGGGGATATTCAGTATCCTTTCTCTCTTCTCTCTATAGGACTATTTCAAAATATAGTTTTTCCCCACAGGTTGTCAAGAAATCGTTTGTGTCTGGGTTGTCTGTTTATAGCTAGTCATAAAGAAGTGGCCAGTAAGGTAACACATTTTCTCCCAATGGCTCTCTATCCTTCCTAAACTTAGTTCCCTTTCTCCTGCTTTTGTTGATCAAGGTTTTTCTTCCCCAAGTAAAGAATTAGCACTTAAGTTGTGTCTCATGCTGTATTCTCCAGAGAGCACAGAGCGTTAATGGAGGACGTGGTACTCATTGCAACCTTATGAGATGGACATTAACACTATCTGCCTTTCAAATGAGGAGGATTAGTCAAGAGTCCCATCAAGACACAGTGGCATAATCCAGAAGGCATATTTTCAAGAACCATAATTGTGTGGGTGGTGTAGGGAAACCATATTTAGAGTGAGGATGAGGATTGGGTGACAGCAGAGGCATTATTACTAGCAGTAAACATGAAAAGCATCATTATGCTCTTGAATCTCAAAGGAAAGTATTATATTGTGAAAGATTCCAGATTTACCTAAATCCTTATTAACTGGATTATCTATCAATTAAACATATTTTTCCTTTTACAACTTAAATTCCACAACTCCTGAAGACAATTGGAATAAAATTAAAATGTTTCAGTTAATTTAAATATTAAACTTGAATTATTCACCAGAAAAAGTATACTTCAAATTAATAATATAAAACATGGTTTTATAAGTAAATTTAGTTTTATAAATTAATGTGTATGTTCCCTGAAACTTTGCCTCTTCATTCTTAAAATAGCACATTAAAATGCACTTGGTTGTTCTTTTAGTTTTCAAGGAGCCTATGCCATGGGCTATACTGCTCCCACCCTCCCTGCCTTATCCCCTCACATAGATTTTCCTAGTTACATTAATTCAACCTAAAATATTTTCTCCCACATTTTCAGTCCTCTCCCCCTTCAAGTAATCTTATGTTCACATTTTAGTTAAAACTTTTATATCTCTGAAATAATCCCTTAAAGCGTTTTGATGCCTGGAGCACACATTAGCACAACATTGCCCCAAAGCTGTTTGGAATCCAGCTTTGAAATATTTGCACTGTGTGCTATTGCAATTAAATGATAAACCAGAAGTTCCCCTGAGGGACTAGACTGAGGTGATTTTACATTGTGGAAGTTTTATACTTTTCTATAATTGTACCATAATATACTTGAATTATTAACAAGTTATTTCAATTCATTGACATAGAGGATTTCAGCTGTAGATTATAATTTCTTTACCTTCCAGTTTAGGAAGCCAACACCTAATCAAGTGAGGTGACTAAAGGTCACATTGTTAGTGATTGTGTGACCTTTCTTTTTTCAGAGTTTTTGAAACAACAACAAAAAAATGTAATAATTTGCAACAGCTCAATATTTTAAAGTCCCCAAAGCATAAATCCCATTTGAACTCCATGATGGATGTTTGGGTTTTAACCTCAGAACTCCTTAAGTTTCTAAAGTCAATATCTTTAAGGATTGCTGTGCCTGAACTAGATTTTTTCACACACACATTCTTCACCAAAGGCCTGTCTAAGAAAATTGTTCTGGAAGTGGCCTGGTGGTGTATGCCTGAAATCTCAGCAATTTAAGAAGCTGAGAAAGGAGGATTGCAAATTCCAGGCCAGTCTTAGCAATTAGTAAGGTCCTTGAGCAACACAGTGAGTGAAACCTGTCTCAAAATAAAAAATTAAAAGGGCTGGGGATGGGGCACAGTTAAGGGGAACAAAAGAAAAAAGAAAAAGAAAAATAAGAATTGTTCTGAAGACCTAAGTATGTCTCATCTTATATAAGCACAAGAAAGAATAGATGATTAAAAATAAAATTAGAATTATATTATTCACTATGATGATGATTCTCCTAAAGCCCTATGTGAAAGACAGAATGTTAGGAATAATTGACCGGCTCCTCTATTCTTCAATACAAATAACAAAGAAAGTCTTTGCAGGAGGAAGATCATTATTACAGGATGTATACATTTGATAAAAATGTGTGTGTGTATGATTCCTCTATTGGAAAATGTTTCAACCCAATTATTTGAAACAAAAGTATAATTTTTCATAACTTTAAATTTATATATATTTTTCATCTGAGTTTTTACTTTCTTTCAGATCACTGATCCAATATCTTTTGTTTTGACAGTAAAAACTTATTTCTGAAAATAAAAAAATAAAATAAAAAAAGGGATTTAGAACCAATCTCTGGTTTCTCTGTCAGAGTTTAAGTCAGTGTATTTTGATTTAAGACAGAAGAACCTATTTTTGTTTTTTAATATGTAGAAAGATATTGAGCAGTTATTTATATTTTCTGTGTCTCAGTTTTCTCATGTGTAATATGAGGAAATTTAAATTGTCTATATTTTCATAGGTATAAAATAGCTAAAAATGTGTGACTATATATAAGCAAAATCTCTTATTAATGAAATTTAGAGAAGAGGTTGCCAACTTTCTCTGTAAAGGGCCAGATAATAATTATTTTAGGTTTTAGTATCCATACCATCTCTGATATAACTACTCAACTTTGATTTTATAGTATAAAAGCACCCATAGACAATATATAAAAGAGTATAATTGTGTTCCAATTAAACTTTATTACATAAAGCAGCTTAAGGCGTGGGTATAGCCTGTCAGTCACAATTGGAGGATACCTGATTTATCACAATTGGAAGACATCTGATTTATTTCATTTCTTGTTAATTTTTTTTGATTGACATAGTATTTGCATAAATGTATGGCATACAGTCTGATGTTTTGATTCACATATCCTCTGAGTATTGATCAACTCAGAGTATTTAGCATATCCACCACCTTGGTTTTTTTTTTTTTTTGTTTTCAATTTAAATTAAACTTTTAAATTGATAAAACAAAAATTATACATATTTATGAGCATATGCTGTTTCAATTCATGTATATGTTATATAATGTTTAAATAAGCTTAAACATATCTAGGTCTTTGAACTCAATTCCACTCTTAAGTTCTATGAGATCAACTTCCTTGGATTCCTATATTAATACCTTAAAGACATGTCCTTCTGAAAATGTTAAAAATTTTTTCCACTCATACTAGTCAATTACTTATTTGGGATTGATTTTCGCTTCTCATTGTGTAAAATAAGGACCCATTAATTTTTCCATATGAATAACCAGTTTTCTCAGTATTATTTATTGAATAAGCAGTTTCTTCCACCCATTATTGATGTAATATATTCACATATACAGATTTTCTATTCTGTTACAATAGAGACTATTTCTATGTCTCTATCCCAATATCATGTTCCTTAATTATTTTAGTTTATTAATAACTTGGTGTCTATAATGCAAGTAGTTTGTGTCTTACATATTCTTGGTTCTTGTTCTTTCCATATAAATTCTATTGACAAGTTCCTTGAAAGTATTCTTGTTTTTTTTTTTAAGACAATTTCAATTGTCAGACGTTTTGAAGAATGAAAATGCTGTCTTTTTACTTAGATTGTAAAATTGATAAAATGTAAACACAGAGATATGGTCACCCATTTTTTGCCACTGGCCCTGGCTTGCCTGTGAAAGAAGACAGTTCAGAGTAGTAAACAGAGTCAAGAAGAAATTGAAAAATGGATTCATGGTAACTCCATCAGCATCACCTCACCTACTGTTTTCAATTATGTCCAGTACTTTTTAGTTATGGAAGCCAGTAAATTGTATTGTTTGATCAATTTAGTTGAAGTTTTATTATTGTCACTTATGCCATATAACATTCTAAATAATGTTCTATACTTAATGTCCCTTCAACTCTCCCTGGGACTTCTGATACATTCTCTCTCTTGCTTACCCACTGGGCTGCCTCCCCAGAACAGAATCCTCAATTATCCCATCCTAACCATCAACGTTAACTATCCTGGTTGGATCTAGGAGAACAACTCAGCCACTACAGCCCCAAATCACATGAAATATTTGTATGAAAGCATCATCACTATCAATGTTTTGTACACATCTGCCTTCCAAATGAACAAAAGGCTTATTTAAAATTGTCCATCTTAAAATACTTATTTTCAATTTTATGATCTCTATAAATATAGTAGTTTATTAATCTTTTCATTTCTCTTACTAAATCAAGAACTCCTTGAGGTCAAGTATAATGCTTTCATAATATAAAGACCTAGGACAGTTTTGGGCATCTCAGAGACAAGAAATATTCTTCAAGTTGTAATCATTGTTAATTGTTCAGTACTTTTATATGTAAAAACACTAATTTGCATATAAAAGTTTCTTTTTAACCCTTACTAACATCAAGAAAAATGTAGTTCACTGGCAGATGAAAAATGAATTTCAAAGGTCAGTTTTATATAAATTTTGTATAAACCTAATTGAAAATGCACCAATAACTCCTGTAACTTAAATCAGTTTCCAAGGGAACACTTTGTTACAGCAAAAGTTGGATATATCATTCTGTGCCTTTATGTTCTTTTTCAAAATGAGTAGAATACTTGAGGCTTAAATTCTAGCTAAAAGTTGGAATCATTTATTTGTGAACATGTTGTAAACAAAAAAGCAAGAACAGAACATAACTAAAAGAAGACAGTTTCCTCCCAGGTTTTACTTAGTCTTTTTCTTTTCTTCTTACATATATATTTTTAACCCCTACAGCTTTTAAAGAAATGGCAAATTACTTACCATCCTATTTCTCTCCTGTACTTTTATCTGCAAGAAAACTTAGGCAATCACGGAACAGTGGAAAACAGTGTCAAAGCACATACTCTTTATTGCAATTGATTTTTTTTAAAGTGAGCCTTTCTAAAATTAAAATAGGCCTGAGGAACAAATCACTGATTTAATCAAAATACAACATATTTACTTTTTTACCCTTTCTTCCCATTCATGCCTTATCTACTGATAGCTATAGGTGGGCTACTTCTGGTGTTATTTCTGGGATTGCTAAGATGATCTTCTGCTGACTTCACATCATTGTGCTGTCCTGTGCAACATTTAACAGAAACAGAGTGAGGAAAGAGAAAACAAGTAACCTATAATGGTGACAGTGACAGTCACAGCACACAGGCCAGAGACTCTTGTCCAGCCCATCTCTTTAGATATACCATTAAGTAAGCTCCATATTTGTACCAGATCTTAATTTGTTTTATGATATTTTGCTCCTTTGAAAATGTGACAACTCTGCCCTTTCTGTACATATTTTGGGGTTTTGGGGTCATCATTGATTTGAATATTTTTTGAGACCATACTTGATTTTAAAGAAAATAAAGAAGGAAAAAGATGATTATAAGCATGAGGAGAAATTTACATCAGCTCTAACTATAGTTTCTGTTCAGATGAAATATTTAAAACTTGAATGAAAAGGTAGCAGACTTACTTCAATTTGCCATTTGCAATATAATACTTGGTTTTAAAGAAAACTCAAGTGAACAAAAGCAAAATGATTTTTTTTTTTTAAGTTGTAGTGTTCATGTGGTGCTGAGGATCAAATCCATTTGATCTCACACATGCTAGGTAAGCACTCTACCACTGAATTATAATCCTAGACCCTAAAACGAATCTTCAAATAAAGAAAGTATTGATTAGGATTTTGAAAATAAAATTTTATCAAGTATCATTTTGATGATGATGTCCTTTCCTTGAAAGAACACACGATTGAGCCTGTCTTTTCTGCTTAGTTGAGTAAACATACATTTGAGGGGAGACAAAAACATCAATAAACTCTGATGTATCTGGGTTTTGAACATTTTCCGTGCAGATAGAAAGGGGGATATATTGAGCTAGTACTATGCTAGGGCTCTAAGAATTCCCCTAGTTTGTCATGAAGATTCTTCAAAATAGGTGAGCTGTCACTGGAGAACACTAGACTTTATTGTTCATGGGCATTTCCAGGGAAGTCATTCATCCAGTTTTGTGGTGACTAATTGCTCATGTCTGCTTTCTCATTTAAACTGTAAGTTCTGAAAGAACAGGAAATATTTTATTTTTATGGTGGTATCATGCTTTGTGGCTCATATTAGGTACTTGGAAGTTGTCTATAGAATCGAAAAATATATTGATGAATCAAAAAATGAATCAGTGAATTGGATCAGTCAATAATATATCAGTGCTACGTAGGAATATTTAGGATTGAGCATACTCACATATAGTAAACAATGTGATTTATTCCTTTTTATTGTTAAGTGAACATTTATGAACTATCTGCCATAACAAGGGAGTCTCTAGGTATCTAGAGGAGTAGCCTGAGATTCAGAGAGGTTCTTTGCTTCCCTTAATTTCTGCTTAAACTACAGCTTAAATGGCACACCAGAGTCCTTTCCTTTGTCAGAAAGCCTGTGCGAACCTGGAAAGCTCCAGATTACAATGTTACCAGAAGTGAATGAGGTGGAAGAATGAGCTCTGATCCTATCCTGTATTCTCAACTTTTATCTCAGGACATTATAGGACTTGGGGCTGATATCAAGGCACTTTCACTAGAATACAACAGTATTTTCAAAGAGCATCTTTTATTTGTTTTACATATTTTTAATTTTTTAAAGCATATTTTGATTATTATTGCTATTAGAAAATAATCTTCCCTTAGGGAAAGTGGTACTTTTAACACATTATTTTAAAGTACATTTAACCTTGATGCAAGTTTCCTATTCATTAACAACACCATCTTTTTCTTTTTTGCCATACTTGGCAATAACAAAAAAAAAATTATCAGAATTTGTGCCCCCTCTTTTTTTTTTTTAATTAGGGAGGCAAGCAAAAAAGAAATAAAAAGATAAATATTAAATTCTAGTCAAAAGAACATTTTCTAATGCTTCTATAAAATTCTAGAGAGAAAGATTTATGATAGAAAATCTGATGTGTTTTTCACACCATGGAATCACAGAAAGTAGTTCTATAATTCTATTTATTCATTTCCCTCAAAATTAATAATTAGGTTCAAACTCAAATGAAAGGTTACTCAGGAAAGGGAAAAAAAATCCACAGAGTTCTCCATCACTGTAGATTAACAATGTATAATAACAAATATAAAAAGGCCATCTGTGCATCTCAGAAAAAGAATCTACTCAAGTCAGCACGGTCCCATGACAAAACCGAAGCACTTAATAAAACAAGAGAGGCTTCCTGAAAGCACTGTGCTTAGGATGAAGGCCAGGGATGCTTTTTACATCTTTGTTATTCTGTAAAGGTGTGTGGTTGGGCTGTCTGATAATAGTTCTTGCTGAATAAATGTAGGATAGAACAAACAGTGAACATTCCATTTTTGTTCAGAGCATATCCCCTGCAAAGAAAATGAACACTGTTAAAAATGCCTCCTACAACTTTTGAAGGTGGGAATGACTACTAATGCATCAATTAAATGCCTTATCTTTCACTTCCTTTAAACCAAATACTAATGAACAATTAACTCTCATCAAACTATATTTGAAATATCTCCAGATAATAAATAGCAGTTATAAGAACCAACATTATTTCTGAAAATGTATTTTTTTATTCCCACTAGAACTTTTTCAGAAAAGAATTTCTGATGACATAGTTAATGTATGCATAACTAAACAAAAATAAATGTCTATTTCAGAGAATTTTTATTTTTTTTTTCTGAGTTGGCTCTTTCAGACTATTGTTAGTAAAATATAAAATATAATAATTTAAATGTCTTATAAAATTTTGGAAGTTATTACTTTTGAATTCAAACTGTTGTCTTGAAACATTTATGGTATTCCCACATTATACACAAATATATTTTGATATTAAAATCATTTAATTCTCATAGGCATTATGCAATCACTTTTTATTATTAGCAAACTCTGGGTGGTAGCTATATAGACGATATTGTATCAGACAATTTGAATTGCTGCAGTCTGGATCCTCACAAAATGTTTTTAGTCCTCCATGATAGAAAAATATTTTAAAGTATGAAGTTCATGTCAATTAAAAATCACCATTTTTTTAAAAGAGAGAGTGAGAGAGAGAGAGGGTGGGGAGAGAGAGAATTTTAATATTTATTTTTTTAGTTTTCGGCGGACACAACATATTTGTTTGTATGTGGTGCTGAGGATTGAACCTGGGCCGCACGCATGCCAGGCGAGCCCGCTACCACTTGAGCCACATGCCCAGCCCTAAAAAAAATCACCATTTTTATATAGAAAAAGGAGAGATTATTTAAATTTTAGAACAAGGGGTCTGGATAAAGAAGAATTAGGGAATAATAATTGTGCTTTTAATGAAACTATTTCACAAATTGTTTGCCTACAATTTTTCTTTTACATGTATGTTGTATACAGGACCCTCATCTATCTTTCTCATTGCCATCATTTACCATAAAATCAGCGCTGAATAGCCAAATGGCTGTATGTTTTCTTACAAACTCAAACTTAATCTAGGCTTAATAAAATGCAAACATTGGTTATCTTATGTTTTGATAAGAAAAAACTCCTTTCAGATAACTTGGATTTAGGCATTTTGTTTGTTTTTCTTCACCAATGTTCCTAACTGATTGAACAAACCCACCATGACCATAACTTCTATTGACAAATGATAGTTTTCATGTTGCCGGAGACAGCAACAGATTCATTTTATCTCTTCTGGAAACCTCTATGAATTCCCATGAGTTTAAAATACTTTTTTTCCTTCCTCCTATCTTTCTTCTCTTACTTCCTTTCCTTCCTGACTTTGCTTTTAAAATGAATTATTATACAAATTTTCTGCAGTGTAAATACCAGAAGTTAACAGCATCAAATTTCATTAGGGATGTCAAACACTTCTTCATTTTGAATTTATTTTGAATGCAGAGATATTGCCAAATGCAATCTCCAGTCCAATGCAAAGTACTTCAAGTGTGACTATCTAATTCATTTTGGGGGAGGATATAATCAGATATAGTATTTGTAGTAAGTGGATAATTTCTTTGTCCACGGATAATTCACCAATGCAGATATTCACCATCTGCGTATCTCTACTGACAGAGTTTTATTATCACAACTAATTATTCTGGATGTTCTGTATATTTGGCTCATTATGGGAAAACATTTGAGACCAGGCACAACTGTACAGCATGCATGTCTTCCATAAACTACTATAGGAATATGTGGCCATATCCCAATTTCAGATTCTGTTTAGGCTCAACTATGCCAACAGAACAAGATTTGGAAATGATGATTTACGTGATCTATACATGTTACATTATATAAACCCTTACAAAACAAGCTGAAAGATGTGAGTTAATCAGAATATTGTGCTAATATACATACAACTCCCTTATGAAAAAAATGTATAGTTTTATTTTTATCTGATCAGGCAATATTAAGAAATCTACAAAGGGGTTGTCTTGTTTCTACCTTAATCCTAAATATTTCATTGTTATTTAAAAACAACTGCAACTATGATAATCTGCTATTTTTGTTTCTTTTTATGCACTGAGGGGAATTTTGCTTAGAGAACATTCCCGGGTTAAATTGCCCATGAATTTAAAATTTTCATGCAAATTTTGCTTCCAGGAAGACAGTTTGCTTTTTCTCTTCTGAATTATATGTCCCACTTTTTATGAGATGCTTGATTGAAATGTACTCACCTCCTACTGTTCCAGGTTAACATTCCCACACCTATTTTTTTTGTTGTTCCAGATTTGGTTTTTGCACATAGGGATGGAAATCTTTGTGTATGATTTCATTTTTGTTTTAAATTCAGATTTAAGTTCCAAGATAATCTCTTTTACTTTTATTGTATTTTCCTGAGACACATTTTATACAGAATTTGTGGAGATGGTGGAGTACCATTTTATGATGCCTGATGTACCAATTTAATGAAGAATTCACTATTGCCCCTTATTTTTAGAATTCCCATATGTATATCATTTTATTGGACCACTTTTGAGAACAGAGCCATAGAAGCTGTTTTGAATGTGATGATTATTTGGGATTGACTTCTCTTCTTCATAATTCATTTTGTAATCACAGTCTTTTACATATGTACTTCCCTTTCTCCTGGGTGGTAAGGGTCAGAGGGCTCAGATTCTCACAGAGTGAGAATGCTCTTTTTAAAATATTCCCATCACTGACTGGAATAATAACTGAAGCTCACATGCAGAAGGTGTAATGATTAATTTATATAAAAGGGAATCTAAAAATGTAATTTTAGTTTGGATACCTCTGGATATGTGTTCCTGGGTCTAAGGATGGTTTAAAGAGAGAGAAGACAATTGTATTTTGTCCAGATGGTTACTGTTAGTGTCTGATTATTACCTAAAAATCTGTCCATGTTTCAGCAGAGAATAGTTGCTCCCAATAGATCAAGTGTTCCTTTCAGGCCCTGAAATTCAATTGACTTCCCAGCTAAAGCCCCAGTGGGAGCTGCCCAGGAGTATCTGAGGGCAAGGTTTAGACACTTGTGAGTTACAGCCTGTCAGTTTCAGGCTTCCCATTTGTTGTTCTTCATCCCCAAGAGGCATGCATTGCGTCTGTCCTGCTGACCACACTGTCTTATGGACACAAGACAAATGGTTCCAGATTCTCTGTTAGCCAAGCAAAGGCATTTTAAAAATTCAATTCTTTTCTGTCCATTTTGAGCATCATAGAATTACATTGACAAGATCTATAGATTCACCACCTACAGTTCTTCAGAGATGAGCTAAAAAGAAATTCCCTGGCAACTCCTGATTTCTGTTCAGCCTCCCCTTCCACACCTGACACACATCATGCCTCTCCGTTTTGACAAGTAGATGTACCTCCATTGAAAAATTTTTGATTAGCTGCCAAACAATTTTGACATAAACCCAAATTTATAATGATAAGGTTTTATAAAATTGTTTTTTGACTTCCAAGAGAAAGGAAATAAAGACTTAATGGAACAGCTCCAAAACTGAACACTGCCCTGAGTTGCCAATGTAATGATAGTCAAGAATACAGTGAAGATTAAAGCTCTTGAGTCAGTACTATCCACTCAGGGAAATTATACCTTGAAAACATCAGGTTATCTCACAGCCTTTATAATTAAATATGAGGAAAGTAATCAAAATCAAATGGAGGAGTGTGCTCTTCTGTCCCATGGGGAGTGTTAATCTTCTTGCTGAATGCCCCTCAGGATGTTACACTGAGGCTTGATGGGATTTTTGCGTCAGTCTACTCCTACAGACATGGCACACACTGGTGGTACTTCCAAAACACACTAATTACTCATTGTGCAAGAGCTAAGTATTTTGCATGAGATGCTCCATTAGAAGATTACAGTGGGACCTAATGACTGGCTTTAGCTTTTGCCTCTGGAAATAAGTGAAAAATGATCATATACCATTCTTTTTTACACAAAAGTTATAATAAACCCATTATAAACAAAAAGTCTTTTAAGTTTGTATTCTACAAAACAAACAATTGTTACTCTTTTCCAATTTCTTCTTATTCTTTCTCATGTAAATTGTTAGCATACAGCCTGCATTAGTTTGCCAAAGCTGCCCATTAAAAAATAAATAAATAAGTGTACCAAAGATAAATAAATAAGTGTACCAAAAACTGGATGGCTAAACGGAAATTTATGTCCCTCAGGTTTAGAGGCTAGACATTCAAGATCAAGGCATTGGCAGGATCGATTTCTTCTGATGCCTTGCAGATTACTGTCTTCACCTCTGTGCATCTTCACTTTGTCTTAACTCTGTTTGTATCCTAATCTCCTGTTTGTTTGTTTGTTTTAAAGGACGTCGGTCATATCTTATTAGAGCCCAAACATATAACCCCAACTTAATTGACTCTTTAGAGACCCTCTCTCCAATAAGGTCATATTTTAAAACACTAAGGGTGAGGGCTTCAATGAATTTTGGAAGAACCTAATTCAGACCTTTACAGAGCCCTAGAATGGCAGAGACATGTCATAAAAATAGTTGCACGTATTTCACCATAGTGCATGCAGAAAACCAGAATTATTATTCATTCATTTATTAAAAACAAAGAAGGAGAAGACAGAAATATATTTCATTATTTCTTAGATTGTTACATTTAATATTAAAATCCTAGAGAGCAGAAAGTAATGTTGACTTATTATCTGTTCAGTTTCTCTGGTTGTTGGTACCAATCAGGGTTCTTATGTTTCAAATAAAACTCTTAACTTTATTATCTTATCAGAGGAATTTAGAAATATGGAAATCATATAACTCACATGATGTCACATTGAGGAATACCTATTCCAATATGTAAGGGTTTGCTTGAACAACTATATGGGAATTATTCTACTAGAGTGCTGATTAAATATTCTTATTTGATTCAAATTTATTTAATTAGGAGATCAGTAGAAAAGCATAATGATATAATGATTTTCCTTAATATGGAAGTGTTTATGTTATAAAATTAGTATTTTAGATAATTTTCAGGTTCCATTCCAAGTTTCATTTTCTTTTTTGTTTACATTTCTTATAAAACTCAAACATTTGACAGAGTGCTATTGTGTGGCTGACACTGGCAAAAATCTCTATGTGATTTTTTTTTTCTTGGGGGGAGGTCTGGATTGCTGTATTTTAAGCTTAAAAATTAAGTATATAATCTGTTTTTCTGCTTACATTTGATTTTAATTTTGTTTCAAGAGGCCCAAACTACCAAATCAATGTTTAAAAAAATATTGAATCAAATGCAAAATTAGTTACCTCTGGTCCACCACCCAAATTAAAATGATAAGGAATTGGTAAAGACAAGGTATCTTATAAGTATCATCTCAAAACTGTAATAAGTCTTGCTCTGTGACAGATGAACAGCAAAACACATTGCCCACATCTATACTACTAAAGTGGCCTGGGTGATTATTAAGATTGTAGAAAATTACAAAAACCATTGAATCTTCCCAATGTAAAATAAATCCCATTAATTAATTAGGATTCATAGATAATCTGGGGAGTTTGGAGGTTTATTTATTGACTTGTTAGTAAAATAAAACAGTTCCTAAATTGGATTGTATGCTCTGAAACATTACATTTATCTGACCAGCAAAAATTCTTGTGTCTGTTCTTTTAACATTAGTCTCTTGTCACTTTTAAAACAATTTATGAATCTTTAAAGGTCATATGAAAATGTAAAAAAAAATAACCTAATTGGTAGATAATTGCTACCTTCAATTTAAAAAGCTTTCTAGCACTTAAGGAAAATGAAAAGATAAAGGATAACTTGGTCATGTGTTAAAAAAGGAGAGTTTGTTATTCTAACTTATTTACTTTTCTTCAAATTACTGTCCAAGTAAGCTACTGTCTAATGAGGTGGCATGTCAGGCTTTTCTTAGTATCTCTTCTCACCTTATGTTTTTCTTACCTGGAATTTCTGCTATGTTCTGGAATTTTATGTCTACCAAGTTTATATACTAAAATTCTAACCCCCAAAGTGATGGTATGAGGAGATGGGCCCTGGGGAGGTGATTACATCATGGAGGGGTTGTATCTCACATGAGTGGGGTTAGTGTCATTATTGGAAAAGGCCCTAGAGAGACCCCCTTGACTCGTCCATTATGTGAGGCCACAGCAGAAGGTTCTATGAGCCAGGAATGTGGTCTTCTTCAGACACCAAATCTGCTTTGATCTTAGGCTTTCCAGCCACCAAAGTGTGAGAAATAAATTTCTGTCACTGGCATTTTGTTACAGCAGCCTGACTAGAACAAAACAATTACTACACATGTAGTTCCTCTACCATGTCCTTTTTGAGTATATAAAATTCATTCCTCTCTCTTGCTCCCTCTAGTGAAATTGGTGTGAGTAGTGAGATTGCTACTGGGAAAGCTACTGGAGATCTCTTCCTCTTGAAAATCTCCAATTATTTTTTAACCCCTCACTTTAACTCATTTCTGGATCATAATTTAATGTTAATCTAATTATCACAGCTAATTAGATTCTAATACTATTGTCCTTGTCCACAGGTGTTCTCAAATATTGTTGTAAACAATACAGCTTAAGTAATACATTATAAACACTACAGTGATGTTTTCATGGGTAATTTGGGGTGAGACGTGGATAAAGTAAGATGAAAGAATGAAATCAGGTGATTATTGAAGGAATTTAAATTTCCAGGGCCTGAAGCATTGCCTACCTCATTTGTTTACACACCATTAATTGACCAAGTAATTCCTTTATTCATGTACACATTCATTCATAAATAAGACAATTTTTAAGCTGGGCCTTGTGGCCTATACCTGTAATCCCAGCTACTCAGGAGATTGAGGCAGAGGACCTCTAGTTCTAGGCCAACCTTCACAATTTAGCAAATCCCTCTCTCAAAATAGAATACCAAGGCTGGGGCCGTTCAGTGATAGAGCACTTGCTTAGCATGCACGGGCTTTGTGTTCATTCACCAGTACTGCCTATGTTTATGCTTTACTAGGTACCAGGCTAGATACTGGGTGCATGATGAATAAGGTGCACATTTCTTCATGAAGCTTCCATTCTAATAGAGACAGATGATAAATTGTGCATTTTAAAATGATCATTACAGAATAATATAAGTTCTCGGTAGAAGGTAAACTGTGGCAGGATAGATAATATTTGTATAATACATTGTCAAAAAGGATAGCTATGTTGTGAATAAATCAGGCATACAAAGTATTACCAAAAGAACATTCCAAGCAGAGGAAATGGTAACTGGAAAAAATGGTGATAGCATATATATATGCCGGATCCAAAAAAAAAAAAAAAAAACAGAAGGAAGCTGTATTTGAGGACATGTAGTAAGGTGAATGATAAGAAATAATATTTTGGGCTTTATCTGTGAGTTGGCATGATCTGATATTAAAAGAAATAGGAAAGTAAATATGGAAGTAAATATTTTTGACATTTTCCAGTAAACACAAGATGGGTGGGAATAGAAAAGGCCAGAAAGATGAGTCTGAGTAAAGTCTACATAAAATACCAAAAGAAGGAAAATCAAGTGCAGAAATCACTACAGGCAAAATCAAATTTCAGAAGCTAGATGGAAATTGAAGTAGAAAAGCCACAGTTCAAAAAGAAAGCCAAAGAGTATTTCATAATTTTTAAAATCAAAACTGAAATATTTGGGACATAATTTCCTGCACAGTGGGTGGTGTCTTAGTGGGTACCTAGGATTAAAGTCTAATACAGAGGCAAATGAGTGGGTACACATTCAGAATTTCCTTTCCTTGCAAGTATCATACCTATCTAATGAATACCAGTTTTTAAAAGCCTTAACAAAGATATGGAAGGCAAACTATTCTCTGTTGAGAAGAGCAGAGTTGGAAAATGAGCTTTGTGGTTGCTGCAGCACAGCTTTATCAGAAATAAAACTGTAATTAGTCAAGATAATTCACATTTTCCCTTACTCCCAAATATAACCTTTCCTAGATAATAAGTAGGAATCTTTTTTCTTAGCGGTCTCAAAGGGACCTCATGTTATTTTTCCTTCTGAGGTTAAGGCATCAAATAGTTGCTGTGGCTCCAAATTGCTGATTCAGAGACCCTCCTGAATCTGAAGATGTTCTAGATCCATCATCAAACGCTTGCTGTGGTGTTTGTTTTCCTGTAGAATTTTAGCTCAGCTCGAGCTTAGTTGGCAATAATACTGAGATGAGGAAGAACCCTTGAAGTTGCTAGCCTACAAACATTTCTAGAAACTCAAATAAAATCATAAAGTATAATAAAGTATGGTGTTGCAAGGAAGGGAAACACCCTTGAGAGTGGAGGGTGGGTGTCCACAGACCACCTGGTAGTGCATTCATCATCAAGATCATGGCAAAATCTCAAGGAATGAAGCAAATTGGGCTGCAGTTTTATTTAGTTCTGTTCATATTCCATATTCTAGTGAATGGCAAGCAACTTATGATCTTTTAATTTAAACTTTTAGGAAGGGAAAATAAGTTATGGTGATTTCTATTTTTAAAGTCCCAAATTCTAGCTAGCAAAAGGTGATAATTATTTTGCTCCTGTTAACCTGTGGGCATGATATATTAAAAGAAAATCTGTAATACTTCTCACCTTAAAATCTGTCATGTAATGAATTATAACATCTAATTATAGATGTTATATTTAATAATAAAGTATCTGCATAATTTAATAAATTGTTATAATAGTCACTAAGTAATATTACTTTCTTTCTTTGATGAAAAATTCCAATGCATTGGGTGTGTTAAGTTTACAAAACTAGACAGAGTTCTTTCCTTATAATAAAAACGGTCATAGACAGTTTATGTTAGTGATTGAATACAATGGTAAGAAGTGCTTTTAATTAATTAATTTATTTATTTATTTTTTAGATGTAGGGTCTCTGTTTTTTTTTTATTGGTTGCTCAAAACATTACAAAGATCTTGACATATCATATATCATACATTTGATTCAAATGGGGTATGAATTCTTATTTTTCCCACGTGTACAGATTGCAGAATCACGTTGGTTAAACAGCCATGTTTATACATACTGCCATACTAGTGTCTGTTGTATTCTGCTGCCTTTCCTATCCCGTCCTATCCTCCCTCCCCTCCCCTCCCCTGCCCTCCCATAATCTCTCTCTATCCCATCTACTGTAACTCAAAAAGTGCTTTTTAATTTGCTCAGGGGCACAAGCCATTTTTAGAAATATACATTGAGAAAAGACTGGATTGGACAGATAAAGATCTGAGGGTTATCACATACTATCAGCTTAGTTACCCAAGAGTAATAATGTTCACCATGAAGTTGAAGTTTCACAGATTTAGAGGGGGAGAAACAGATCCTGGTTTCTGAAGAAATCAAGAGTGAAATTATAACAATTCATAACAATGACCAACAGAAAAATACATGCATGCACTTTAATTAATCCCCCCCACACACCTTCCTCTCTTTCTCTCTTTTTCTCTGTCACACACACACACACACACACACACACACACCAGATTGCCTTACATTAGCCCATTTTATATGTGAAGAAACTGAAACCTTCAGAATTTTGGCAAAGAATCATGTAACACTATAGAGTCAAAGTTGGAACCTCTGAAGTCTGAGTATGGAGCCCAAAATCATAATATCTGCTCAAGAAAAATTAAATGCTTGAATAGGTGAGCCACATTTTGATACATTGCTAGAATGAACCATCTTGTTAAACATGATTGACACCTTCTGTCATTTAAATTGGTTTAGCATATAGAACAGTGTTAAAGAGTATGAGTCTAAGAGTTTCAAACATGCATCTGTCCTAAGAACATATGTAGGTTGTTAAGATACATTACATAATCAAGATTCAGGGTCTCAGGCTTGTATCCTGGATTTTCTGTATACAAAACCCATGTGACAGCTATGATAATACACACTGGAGATTATCAATTACGGGCAGCACAATTCACCAAAAGTCCCAGGCATTGCCATCTACATAATTTGCAGGGACAGTTTCAAAATGAAAATGTGGATTCAGAACAACAAAAAAGCATCAATATAAATAAATCTTTCATTTAGTTTCTTTTTTTGGTATTCCACAGTTGTTTTAAAATATTTAATGTTGTCCCAAGAAAATAAAAATTAAAATCTTAACATTTTAATGACTGGGTTGAATTTCACCATTCATCTTAATCTTGAGCAATGCCAGTTTCAATAGAAAACTTAAGAACATTTGATTTGTCTGTATCATCCTTTAATTACACAATTCATACTTTGAAACTTGTGTAAGTGTGTGTATACATATGTGCATATATTTTTTCTTGTCAAAATATGAAAACAGCACAAACGTTACTCAATAGTGTTTATTTAATTTCTTAAAAACAAACATCCTACCAACATCCTCTTCCTTCAGTTTGCTTCTGATTAAGGAAGGTCTGGAAGGAAAGAGGACTTGGTTGTCACATCTTTTCCTTTCTTTCCATGTTATTGTTTTCAGCAGAAGGATTGATTACTACAGGGTAGTGCCCCAAGGTTTTCATATTTCCTTGGGTTTTTGTGTTTCTTAGAATAAACTGCCTTCTTTTATATGTATGTACAAGCTTCAAAATAAAAATGGTGTAATTCAATGATCTGTAGAAAACCTAAGTGCTCTTATATTTGCATTTAAAACTGGCATTGCATGACATAAAGGTGAATGGTGATACTCAAATCAGTAATTTAAGTCCTGGCTAGTGTCCTCCTTACCACAGTCAGTGCCTCTGTTTACTCAGTGTAGACATAACAATCTTGCCTTGTACTTGTTTGGAGACTTGCTTCAACTCCCATATATTGTAGGTTTATAAGAATTTTGTGGTCATAGAGTATCATGAGCCACATATGTGAATCAGACAGCAAAAGGTGTTAGAAATGGATATTTCATTTGTTTCACTGTTTGGGCACATGTACTTTATTTATAAAATAACAATTTTAAAATTAAAATCATGAAGATTTTAAGACAAGATCAGAGCACTACAATAAATACAGGGCTCTGCTAAGTTCAGGGTCCTGGGGGACTACACAGGCTACATTTCTATGAAGCTATCACTGACCCCAGGAATATAATCTGAAATTTATCCCTATGTTAAGGTCAAGGGCATGTTTACCAAGGGATGGTCCCAGACAGGGCTTGAGTGTGACAGGACCACAAAGACAAGCCAATATGGAAGAGATATGGAAGGCTACCATTTACTGACTTTGGCTTAAGGCCTCCCAAATGGCCCTTCCAAAGATTTTTAGACTGCCCACTGAGTCACTTTGATTCCATCTTTCTGAGTCAATTTCATTCCATCTTTCCTTGTCTATTCTTTGCCTAAGGTACTGTACCATGGTCTATGGTTCCTCTGGTTTTCTCTAGATACCTTGCACTCTTCTTTTCTTTTCCATAGAAATTAATACAAATGTACAAGTGATCTGAGAAAACTGGTAGTAAAGAGGGTGCCATCCTCATTGGTCTATGGGGCATGGCTCAAATGATCAGTATTTCCCAGTGACAATGTGTAGCAGAAGGGGATGCTGTGGTCAAAGGATGATGCACTTAAAAATATGGAGGAAAGGATTCCTACAAAGATGGCCAAATTGGCTCATTCCTAACCTAAATCTTCCTGACAACTGGAGGAAGAATGATGAGAGACAGAGTGCTGTTAGCAAGAAGTCAATGGCTAACTGAAAGAGCCAGAGAGCCTCTGTGGTAGTTTACAAACAGGCCCCTACCACCTACAGTAAAAAAGCAGCTACAGCTGAGCTTCAGCCTGAATATCTAATTGTAAGAGTCACACAGCTCTGAAGACATTAGAATGCTCAGCGGAGATAGACTCTTCAGGGTCTTGGTGAGGAAAAGCTGGGAACCTGAAAGTGAAATCTGGATAAATTTCCTAAGGCTGTTGACTCTATATGCTGCCTTGGCTCTCAGGGTTCACATAAGTGGCTTACTCTGCTATGTCTATAGCTAGCACTTCTAATGTCTTGAAAGAATTAGAAGTCTCTTCCCCAAAGGCAATAAATATCCCCCTCAGGAGCCCCTTCCACCTTCTCTTCTTATTCAAAAACTGGTAATTAAGGTTATATCTTAATATAATTTGGCTGGGAGTCCACTGAGCCTGTTAAGAGAGGACAGTCTATATAACTGAAAAACTGGGATGAGATTTGAGGATGCTTAATCAAGGAGCACAATTATAAGTCTGAGTGAGCAAGAATTATTGATTTGGAGTCATTCTCTGGTGTCGCAGTGTTTAATGTCCCAGGAAGAATCTCAGGGGATGAGGCAAAATTACTATTGCTTTAGTGTTTAGATACCTGAAATAAACAGTGGCTTCGTGAAGTGATGCCTGATTTTCCCCATAAGATTGTCTCAGAGGGAACACAGGGGCAGAGGAAAGTGGGTATTCTGAAATGTCTATTTACGATCAAAATATTCATCACAGAAGATGTTTCACGAGAGGGCCCAGAGAATACACAATTCATCATTGTCACCAGTAATGTGCTAGTGTAAAGGTAACTAGCATCACTGAGTCATTTAATGTGGTTCTATATCCCAAGGCTGATGGTAAAAGAGACTGTTGCAGAGTTGGGCTCATTATTATCCATAGGATTTTGTAAATGAATAACTAAATATAAAGAAGAATGACCAGATGCCAACACATAACTTCTAGAAAATAAGAGACCAAAATTAATGTAATAAATAGTAAGAATCAAAGGACAACCAAGAAGGTTTGACCAACTGGAGTTGTAAAATTGTTAATAGGCAGTAGTGTCCCATGGGACATGGTATCTGAGGGGTTGATTAACAAATAAAAGAAGGGTCAAATGTAGGAAAGGCATTAAGTGGTTGCCTGTATAAAACATCATGATCTTTCCTAAGTTCTCCAGACCCAAGGCAATTTTTATACCCAGAACCATTTAACATCATGGAAAGTTTATCCTTTGATCATCTTCTCAATTTTTCTCAAAGGAGTCTATAGTAATTTACTCATGGCCGATGCTGGGGAAAGGGACCTAAATCCAATGTCATCATATCCCTTCTGTGGGAGTTGACATTTGGGGCCACCACAATGGAAACCTGATTCACAGTGGTTCCACTGGTTGTGCAGCCCCATCCAATAGTTATTAATTTAATTGCAAAGTCTGAAATTAAAGCTGATATCTTTGACAGGTAGATTAGCCACTCTGTACCTGGTCTGTACTTGAAGAGCTGTCATTGCAATGAAGGCTAAATAGAAACTGCCTTTCTTGGAGAAGATAGTAAATAGGAAACACTATGAAATTCCAGAGAATGTGGTAGAGGTGAATGCCATAACTGAGTGCCTCATCCAGGTTATGCATATGCTTCTATCACATCTCTGTTTCATTAGCCAGTCTTACCCCTTTGGAATCTGATAGATTCTGGAGGATTATTTGAAACTACCGTAGACTTAACCAAATGGCTGACCCCATTACAGCTACTAGTTTGGATAATTTTTTGAACAGATTAATAATGCCTTTGGTTCAGGCTATACTACCTCCTATTTGGTATATGTGTTATTTTCTTTTCCAATTAGAAGTGGATTGGAAATAGATTGTGTTCATGTGAAACAAATACCAACATTTACTGACAGTTTTCCCATAGGGCTTTGTTAACTTTCTATCCCTCTTGTAACCACATGGTCCAAAGAGACCTGGACTGCATGAATATACTACCCGAGATTATACTGATCTATTACGTTGGGGACATCATAGTGACTGGACAGAATGGGCAAGAGGTGAATAGTAAGCTGGAAGCATTGGTAAAACACATGAAGTCCCAAAAGTGAGAGATAATCCTAAGAAATTTCAGGAAATGGCTACCTGAGTGAGATTTATGGTACTTCAGTGTTCAAAAATGTATTTGGATGTTCCCTCAAAAGTGAAAGAAAAATAGCTATATCTTGAATCCATTACCATAAAAGAAAAAAAAAAGCCTTCTAAGTTTCCTATTGTGCCTGCTATGACTTTTTGAATTCAGGAAGGCTATATAGCAGGTGAAACAGGACAATATCTTGTGTGGGGCCTGAGTCAGGAAAAGGGTGATGCAGAAACTACTGGCTAGAGTGCAAGCCACCCTGACATTTAGTCTATATGAGTCAGCAAGAACAATGGTGTTAGATGTGTTTCTGGTGTGAAAAAGTACAGTGCTTGGGCAAGACTCAGAGGGAAAATCACAATACAGTTCTGGGATTCTAGAGCAACTCAGTGCCATTCAAAGCAAATAATTATATACTCTTTGAGAAAGAGCTCTTAGCTTTATTGGGCCCTGATGGAGATGGAATGCTTAACTGTGGGCACAAAATGACCATGCAGCTGTTTTAAAATTATATAAGGCAATCCTTCATAATATATCTCTATTTCTTTCTCAATATCCTATTGGTTTTGTTTCTATGGAGATATGTGAGTAATACATGGGTCAAAATAAGAGTATATATTTATTCTTAGGTAGTAACCAATGGTTTTGCCTTCTATTCAGTGGCTCAGAAGATAAAATGCAAGTATCAGAAGCAAGCAAGTATGTGGATGGAAAAATAAAAGTGGGCATAATATATTGTTTGGTTTAGGTATGAGATGTCCCTAAAAAGATGGTCTGGAGATGAAATGATTGGACAGTGAAAGCTGTAATCTAATCAGTCCATCTTAGTTTGAATGGACTAACTAGGTGGTCTCTGTAGTCAGGTGGAACATGGTTGGAGGAGGTGGGTTACTGGGGTATGCCATGGTAAGGTCCATCTTCCCTACAACCACTTCCCTTTTCTCTCTATTTTGTGACCACCATGAATGGAGCAATCCTCCTTCAACATGTTCTTTTGCCATGATGTTCTTCCTCATCTTGGGCCCAGAGTAGTGGAGTGGGCTAAACCTTTAAAACCAAAAGCCAAAATAAACTTTTGCTTCACTACATTATTCTTATCAGATGTTTTGGTCACTGCTGAGTAACACATATATGAAGATTTTTAAATGTCATACACTGTTGACCACAGGAAAGCATCCACCATTATGGACACACAGAACAACTCAGATAGTTGACATTAGCCAGTTTTATCATTGACAGAAACTTCACAATGAGTACAGGAGATGATTATCTCTTGCTGCTTTGGAATATTAGTAACAGAGAAAAACACTAAGGCTCCAATATAGCATTATTCCTGGCCACTTGGTAGAATTGACTATGCCAAGTATCTTCTATCATAAAAGGATGTCCAGCAGCTCATCATCATCATGAGGGGGCGGGGGTTCTTTTTCAGGTATGGATTTACCTTTCCTTCTGGCATAGTCTCGGTCATCATCACTCTCTAAGGATATGTTAATACACACAGATATGGAATCATATCCACTGTAGCTTCCAACCTGGGAACCAACTTTACATTCAAGGAAGCTGGACCTGGGCCATGATGTTGTGCTCCACTGGAGGCATTACATATCATATTACCCAAAACTAAGCCTCATAGAATATTGGAACGATATTATAAAAACACAGATGAATTGCCAAATCAGACAAAAGTCTTAGGTAGCACCCTTGAGAATCCAGTATATTTACTAAATCAGAGGCATCTAGAATGTTCTGTGACCCAAAAAGGAAACATACATGAATACAGTATGGATATAAGAACCAAGGGTTAGAAGCAGGAAAGATCCTAAGTACTGTCATTCTGAATGACCATATTTACCATCATTCTGCATGGAGAATTTTTTGCTTTTCTTCTGTACAGCTCTGGCCTCTCCTTAGGTAAAAGTTCTGTTTTCAAAAGTCAGAGGAAAAGCAAGTACCAAAGAACCACAAGATAACAGTGCTAACTTCATATGTTCCGAGTTACCACCAGTATGCTTTGTAATGTACTCCATGTTCAGAAAATAGCGGATGAACAGAAAAGTCATTATACTGGAAACTGTAAATGACATTTATAAAAAGAAGAAGGTAAGACTATTGAAGCAGACATGCTGGGGGTGGGTGTAGAGCCTATGTGACCACTGGAGCAATTTCTAGTACTCTTTTGTCCCACTGTAACTGCAAACATGCATGTGCACCATGTCCAAACCGAGAAAGGTATGATGACCACTAGTACTGGTGGTCCAAGATTAACTATGGGATGGTGGATATATGTATCCATTAATCTCCCTTTTGTGAATTCCAGCATTGATGAATAAGAGTCCTTTGGAATATATGAATCAGTATTCCCTGAAGCTGTGGGGAGAATTAGATATTCCTAGAGAGGTAAGATTCTGGGGTAAAAGGAGTGGTCTCTGGCAGTATAGAGGAGGGTAGCAAATTTTTTCTTAAATGCCTACATTATATTTTAGACTTGTGGACACCAGGCTCTGTTGCAAATACTTGACTCTTAAAATTTACAATTTTAATAAAATATGAGGCCTCCTCACGGGGCATAGTGGGCCAATCTTTCTTCTATCAAATGCTCCTCATGGACCTCCAGTCACAGAAGGCTTAATTAATCATTTCCATTTCCCTGTTCCAACCAAGGTTGCTCTCAGATGGTGGTGAAACATAGCAGAGATACTTAACAAGACCCTTTCAGGGGTTAGACATTGAACTCATCTGAAAGCTGGTTATGGCGGGAATGCTCTCTAGTGACCTCACCAAACCTCCTTACATCTCACAGCAGTCTAGAATGACCCCACTCAACTTTCTTTCCCTTTCCCCTTTACTCAAGGTCAAATTAGTCTTATGGTTTGATGAGCCTTCCAGACTACAAGGAGCCGCCCCATTTTCCTCCACAAGTAAAATCCTTGTGCATTTTCTTCCTTCATTATATGTGTTTCTCTGAATTCCTGGCCTACTAACAGTTGTAAAAATGAATATGCTATTCATATTCAAAGTAATTAGAAGATCCTATTCAACCTCTTGGAGCTCTGCTAGAATAGGGCCTTTTCCTCTGGTTGCAACTATCTAGAGTCCTCAGTTGGGGATTGATGGTATGAAAAAAAAATAATATATATATATATATACATATATATATATTTTTTTTTTCAGCAATTAGCCATCATATCCAGTATTCAGGGTGAAAGGCAAATTTTTCATAGAATAAAACTCTCTGTATTCATATTTCAACCACCTGGTTAAATAGTTTGTTTCATTTCTAGGCAAAGTTTGCAGAAAGCCTACACAGAAAAAGCATGCAGGGCAAAAAAATTAAATTCCTAACTAAAATGGACCACTATCTCAAGTAACCCCCCCCCCTTTTTTTTTTTCTTTCATGATAACCCTTTGGCCACAGATCATTCAGGCTTTGTAAAGAAGCAGCTGCTCAGATAATAACCTTTGGCCATGATGCAACCAATTAATTATTGTGCCATCCCTTACAATGTTCCACAGAGCCATGTTGTCTTTTGCATATTAGTTGTCTCAAAATTATGGTAATGCTTCAATAAGCTAACCTCAAATGCAAATTTACAAATCACCACTTTCTCTCACCTTTCCCCTAAAGTCCAATTATCTGTAAGGCATTTGATATTTCTAAATGAAAGAGGCTGTGAAATTGCCAAACATATTTGTGATTGCATGGTTTTAAAATTAGCACTTTGAGGGTTCACAGAAGCATGAAAACTGATGAAATGATTAAATGTATATATAAAATTTTCATGTAAACCCTTGGTAAAATGGCATGATGGTAATCATGTATAACATGAAAAGATGAGATATCCAGAATGCATATGACTGGCCGAAGTTCTGAGTTGTATATTTTTCATTCTATGATCCATACCTAGACTCAAGTTCAAACATATTCCTATCATTGCAATTTTAATCTTTTATAATATATTTTATAAATTGAATCTGCTATTCATATTCAAAGTAATTATAAGATCCTATTCAACCTCTTAGAGCTCTACTAGAGTAGGGCCTTTTCCTCTGGTTGCAATTATCTAGAGTCCTCAGTTGGGATTGATGGTATGAAAAAAAAATATATTTTTTTTTCCAGCAATTAGCCATCATATCCAGTATTCAGGGTGAAAGGCAAATACTGCGATATTTTGATTAGATTGTGTAATTTAGGACTTTGGGAGTGTAGCAGATACTGTTAGATAATACCTTTGGTTAACACCAATCACCTTAAAAATGCAAATTTTTATTTTTCATTCAGTGGGCCTGAGGTGGGGCCTGAGGTTCTGAATTTCTAACCCAGCTCTTGATGCTATAGGTACTGCCATTCTGTAAATCACATTTGGTTTGTAAGACTGCAGAACAATTTTCTTGGTTCTCATGGCTCTCCCATTTGAATCAGAAATAAATCCTGATTGGTGGATTTCAGTTATGATTAACAAATCATGACTCATGATTATGATTATTAACAATGGCTACCCTATAAGATTGTTAGGATTTTATTCTTTTTTGAGATGGGGATCTTACAAGTTACCCAGTCTGGCCTTAAGCTTGCAATTCTCCTGCCTCAGCCTCCCAAGTATCTGGTAGCTGGGATTACAGGTGTGTGCAATCCACCCCAAGCTCTTAGGTAGTTTGAAGTAAGATGTTTCTTGTTAACTATTTAGCACAGAGCATCACATACACTGACTATTTCATGGACAGAATAAATAGCTGTCCAGATTTTACTATGTCCTTCCAGTTGGGAAAAGCAATGTGACATCCTATTCTGTAGATGGACACTTTCCATTGTTCAAATGATCTCCTGTTAAGTTAGAATGTCGTTTTCCCTCTGGATTTCATCCTTTAATCCTATCTCTGACCTTTCAGGCATCCTTATTCATGACAGTGCTCAAAGGATTCACAGATAGTTTTCAGGACCCACTGCTAAATCTTCTTTCTTTCTATTCTGAATCTCCTCTAGGTCTTCAGATATTTCTCCATGTCATCGTTCCTAGATTACCTTCTATTACATCCACTTTCTGAACCTTCTTTATTTTTAGCTAGAGACTTAAGCTTATGCTTATTTTTTTTTCAGAGTAGAGCTGAGCCACAATACTGCTTCTAAGAATAAAACACATGTGGCACTCATATTAAATTAGATATTAACTCATTAAATTGTCCATTATCTTATTAGCATGTCTTCTTTGTTAATTGTTGAATGAATTGCCTTAAATTTAGAATGGACAGGGGGCAAAAGTCATCTATAATTAAAGTGTGTATTCTACATTTGTGAATGTCAATGTTTTACTTCTACTTTCTTGGCGTAATTTTAACCTTTCTTTTTACTTTTAAAAGTGCCTCTATGTAGTCAATAAATAAAGCGATCACCATAGTTATAAGCTCTAAATAGAGTTTAATTAGCACTTTTTGAGTGATCCTTCAAAAGACAATTTAACCAATGACCTTAAAGTTCTCATCTGTAGAGGATATGTCATTTGTGGAGCAACTAATATGTTTTGTTGACTCTATTATTTTCTAGCAAATCTTCTTTCTTGCTAAGTAGATATTCCTAATTTCCTTACAATTTCATCTTCCAATAATCTCATTTTATTTTTTGTCTATTTTTGTCAATAATATATGGGATGATGGTTGATCCTCATACCCATGTATTTAATATGCTATCTTAAGAGCACTTCAAGAACAGGGAGAAGGATGTAGAAATCTTCGTGACTCCTTTTATTCTCCCAGGGAATGGTATGGCACACAGAAAATATATCCAATGACTAATAAAGGACATTAGTCTAGAAGAAAAGTATTCTTTACTCTGTGCTATTGTTAAATAAACCATGAAGAAAGCTCCTCTACATTGGTGACACATTCCACTTAATGTAATTGGGAGATCATCCACCTGGCATCAATGTCTGTGTTGGAACTTGAAGTTCCAGAAAACTTTCCAACAGCAGAAGCTGTCAGCCTCATGTAAATGAAAAGTGTCAAGTTGAATTCCATTCTGAGCAGTGCAGAAGGGTTTGTGTGCAGTCTGAATGATACTCAGTACAATGTCCTTAACAGCCACCTGGATTTGCTTCTAATGAACAAATCCATATACTGTCAGAATGAGACTATGACTCTTGAAAAGAACAGAAAATTGTGAATTTAAGTGGCTATATTGCCTAAGCAATAAATATCCAGTAAATGGAAAATTATGCACCATTAAGTTCCTCTCAGCAAAAGATAGCACTTTTATTTTTTCCCCTTATTTTTATCTAGTATCTAAAATAGTGCAGTAGAATCCTATTTTCTAAGAGGCATACAATGAAATGGAAACAGAGTCTTTGGAAACCAAATTCTCATTAGTAATTTGAACACACATTGGCTATTTCCCATGTAATTAGAGCTATCAGACTGATTTTGATTTTGTATGGTTAATCAAAAATGTCAGAAAATTACACTGATAAGCAGGATAATTTATTATACTTAAAATTTATATTTAAAATATAATTGGAACAATAACTTTTTATTATTTATTTTATTTTACATTTTTTTAATGGTGACTAAGTTCTAAACTTGGGCAGAAAATAAGATACATTTTACTTTTGTGTTTTGGAAAAATGTTTATGTTATATAATAAAACTTTCATTGAACTACCCTCAATGGCTGAACTTCGTTTTTAACCTCTTGCTATACTTAACCAATGCAAAAGTTCTGCTGAAATGTGTGTACTTTTGTCAGATATTAAGAATTGGAGTGGAAATTAAACATTACTCTGTTTCTGGGTAAACATTCCACCCTCTGAGGTTTGTACAGACCGATTCAATAAAGTGGAGTTGGGGCACCCACAGACTAAGTGATCTGACAAGCTGCATAAATGAAAATGGTCTTGTGGTTGTCAGCAGGCATCATGTGGTGTTACCCTTTGTATCCAATGGCATACAGCTTCCAGTGTTTGAAGAAATTATTGCAAAGTTGTCAAAACATTTCATGACAATTTATGTTATTTATTTATCTTTTATTTTTTTAATATATTTATTTTATTTTTATGTGGTGCTGAGAATTGAACCCAGTGCCTCACCATGCTAGGCAAGTGTGCTTACCACTTGAGCCACATCCCCAGCCCCTATGTTACTTATTTAAAAAAAAAATAATTTTTTAAAAATCTGTTAATTTACAGATTCTTAGGGCTTAAGAAAAGGCCAGCTCAGGCCTTAGTATGTGACAGATGTGACTATGGCCTTTATCTAGAAGTGCAGCCTGTAGTGACTGGTCCAGTCAACAAATTGCCCCAGGGTTCCAAAGAGTAGTAAGGTATTCCTACCAGAGTATGGTCATAGGTCTCTAGGGTGGGCAATGTAATTCAGGACCTCAGAGATAAGATTTGATTTGGGAGAATGGGTTTGAAATTAGAGCTATCATTACTTTGCATTGCTTAACTCTTTGAGCCACAGCATTCTGAATCTAACAAAATTCAGATAATAGAATCTCCTTTATAAGGTAGTTGTGAGGATTAATTGAATCATCTGTGTAAAGCCCTGGGATCTTGCCTAGCTCAATGTTTAATAAATGGCAATTCCCTTCAGCCCCTAGGAAGAATATTGGCAAGGGTGATGCAGAGCTCAAGTCATCAGGGGTGAGTGAATCTGAAAACTCAAGTCATTAGAATTGCTTGCATGAAATATGGCTGGTGCCAGCTGCGTACTTTGGGGGCTCAGCCCTAAGTAAAATTAGGACCTCTTGTTTAAAAAATATTTAGAATTTTAAGACACCTACCACAGAATTAAGCCAAAAGCAGTACCCTTCTAAGTGTGGGCTATTGTGCAACCATACAGGTCATCTGCCCATGATTCCTTGACTACTGCCATTTTATTTTTGAACTGTTCTCCCTGCATCCAATTCCTGTTCCTCTATGTTTTTCCTTCAGCAGGTGGAATGACAATTTCAATTCATAAAATAGATCCTATTATCCTGTGCTTTAGTCTTGAACTGAATGGCAGTATAAAATATCTCTGCAATTACATGGGCGGGCTTCAAAGCTAGAGGTTCTTATCTTTGTTTTGCTGTTTGTTTGTATTCAAGATCTTGAGCAAATTATTTAAATAAACTCTATTCACTGTGCTATAAAGGGGACATGATGATGGATACTTAATATAGAATTGTGAGGATTAAATAAAATAGTTCATATAGTGCACTTGGAATAACATTTGGTGCATAGAATCATTTGAAAGGTATTAGCTACTGTAATGTTAAGCAGAACTATACTTGAAAGGTGACTGTGACATGACCCACCAGTCTCCCCATAATCTGCTATGTCCAGCTCCCTAAGATCATCTCCTGATATTCTTCTGTTATTATTTACCTGGAACACTAGTGTTTTTGTTTTGTTTTCTAGTTTCTCAGGTTCATCAGATGTTTTTATGCTGCAGAATCTTTGGTGTTTTCTCCATATGTAATGCTTTTTTTCAGACTTTTCCTTTGGGTCTCAGTTCAAATACTCCTTTCTTAGCCAAGACTTCCATATAACTTTCATCTAAATTACCTCCCTGTTATTCTCTAGCACATTACCACTTCTAAATGGTAACACTTTTTTATAATTCAAACTTCTATATTTAATTGAAATATGATATGTCAAGAGCTTTGTAATGTTTTGAACAACTAATAATAAAAAATTAATTAATTAATTAATTAAAAAAATAATTGTATGCTTGCTTAATTTCCTCCTTTGCATGAGGGCAAGAGACAGTATGTGATTGGTTTAATACTTTATCCCCAACAGTCAGTAGATTGTGTGGCACATGGGAAAGTGATCAATAGATATTATCGATTGAAGGAAGAAATTAACAATTACAGAAACTTAGAAAGCAGGACTTTGGCTAAGGGGCAGCAGTTGGGACTAATATAAAATATTAGGAAGAATAATTAAGAAGATATATTAACACTATAAAGAATTGCTTAAATAATTTGCCTGGGTTATAATAATATTTGAGTTCTTGCTATGTGCTATATATTTGACTAGGCACTTATTATCTCATTTAATTTTTATAAAAATCCCTAGAATTAATTCTACAATTATTTGTTCTTTGCATAGCTTGGATGTGGCAGAACTGACATTTTGACTTGTCTATTTGATTTTTGATACAAGTTGCTCTTGGGCGCTTGTTATGATTTGGATGTAAGATGTTCCCAAAAAGCTCATATATGAGACAATGAAAGAAAGTTCAGAGGAGAAATAATTTGGATTGTAAGAGTCTTAACCCAATCATTGAATTAATCCCCTGATGGGATTAAAGGAGTGATAACTGGAGGCATGGGGCATGTGGCTGGAGGAAGTGGTTCATTGGGGGTATGGCTATGGGGTATATATTTTGTATCTGGAGAGTGGAGACTCTCTCTACTTCTTGATCATCAAGTGAGCTGCTTCCCTCTGCCTCATCTCCAGCCCCAAGGAATGCTGCTGGCCTTCTATGGACAAGACATCTGAAATGGTGGGCCCCCAAATAAACCTTTCCTTCTTTACAGTTGTTCTGGTTGGGTCCTTCAGTCATAGCAGTGAAAAGCTGATTAAAACAGAGCTGAAGTGTACATGCTTGTTACTAACTTATTTTACCTCATTTTGAATGGTATTTCCTTTCAGCTATAGTCACTCAATAATAAACTAAAGTTTCTTAAATTATTGAAAAGTAGTTTAACACAACACAGGTTACCTAACTTAAGTGCATAGCTCAAAGATTTCTGATAAATTTACAAAGTGTGTAATTGCTCCCATTATTATATAAAACATTTCCACTAACTTAGAATTTCTTTCTGCCCCTCTGCAGGTTATCCCCTTTCCAGACCTTGGCTCCTCGCAATCACTGATCTTTCTGTCCTTCTAGTTTTCCTTTTCCTGAATGTGGTATAAATGAAATGATACTGTGGGAACTCTTGTGTCAGATTTCATTGACTGAGCAAAATGTTTTGGATTCAGCAGCACTGTGGTTATATCACAGTTTATTCTTTTTAACTGTCAAGGGCTGTCCTTTGCATAGATAGGCCAGGTTTCCATTGTACATTCATCAGATGGCATGGATTTGGATTGATTCTAGCCTTGAGTTAACATTAATAAGGCTGCAGGAACATTGGTATCCAAGCCTGTGAATTAACATGCACATATTGAAATTTAAGCAGTGATGTAAATGTATTTAAAAGTGGATATGAACCCAGCCTTTAATACAATCCTTAAAGAAATACATTTAAATGAGAACTATTACATTTTTCAGCCCTATATGATCTCTGTTTTGAATAGAAACATTTTCTTTACTGGAATCACAAAACTTGATTTTAAAGTTATAAAAGATAATATAAAAATCAATAAGATTTCTTGAAAAATTCTTTTTACTTTCCTACAGAATCTCCTTTACTCCTTCCCTTCTTACCTAAAGGTAATACATAGTAATACTTTTTTTTATTTCTTCAGTATTAGTGAAAAGGTTTTAAATGAAGTTGGCAGGAGTTACAGTTTTCCATTGTACCTATCTCTCTAAGTACAGATATAATAGTTTACAAGCTGAAGTTGTATGTCTTATGAGCAGCTGAAAATGGGAATAGGAGTCTGAGGTGACAGTTCCTATCCATAATACATGTTCTCCGTGGAGACCTAGTACCCAAGCTACCACGGGCTTTGGCAAATTACAAAATCAGAAGAAAAAGAATAAGAAAATAACCAATAGGAAAGGGAAACATACAACCTAGTACATTTCAAATATTGATGTCAGCCAGGAATATTTCACATTCACCCTGTTTTATTCTGAGACTATTAGCAATGAGACATCAACAGATTTCTTCTCTGGACTCCAACACAGGTTTCATTCTATGTGACATTTGAAAGCTAAAAAATTTTCTTTTTTTCAGAAATGAAGGATATTCCTATTGTTCAGCATTTCCAGCTTCTAAAACATACTGTACTATGTTGTTCCTCCCTGGTTACACGTAGAGGAAGTCACTCCAGTTATCAGAGAGTTATGAATCCATGTCTCCTGTACCTGACCAGTGCTTTCTGGAACTGGGTCTGTGGAAGCAGAGGTGCCACATTATTAGTGAGCCATCAGTAGTCTCTTTGTGACTGTGGGGTATTGTGACAAGGTAGAATTTATCAAGGGACAAATAACAGAAGGGAATGCAAAGTCCCAACTCCCAGATATAACTCTTAGAATAAACCATCCCATAAAATTGCAATACCTTTTTCAAATGCATGGGTGTATAGTTCCTATCAGCCCAAAACTAATTCCCTGGTGCTATACTTTGGACCTTGAGTGTCCTCAAAAGACTAATGGGGAGGTGGTGGGCTCTTTGAGAGGTGGGGACTAGTGGAAGGTCCTTAGATCACTGAGGATGTGCCAATGAAAGGAGTTGTGAGATTTGACTCCTTCTTCCCTGTCTTTCTACTCTTGGTCTTGAGGTGAAAAGTTTGGCTCCACTATACTCTCCTATCATAATGTCTTGCAACAGACCCAAAACTATGCATTCCATTATTCATGGACTGGAACCACCAAAACTAGGAACCAAATAATTCTTTTTCTTTAGAAGTTTATTAGTTCAGGGTTTGTTTGGTTTTTGACAGTCATGAAAAGCTGACTATCACAGCAGTATTTGAATGTTTATTAAAACTTACTAAAGATCATTTTTGGACTATAACTGGGTTAAAAAAAAAGATCAAACGATGAAATTTTTCAAAGTAGATATGCTAACTTAGTATGGATAATTGTGAAATTTTTAAAAGTGATAATATTTACATGATTTAAAGCTTATTATTCAAAATAAAAATGTTTTAAGTAAATCTTAAACTCGGCAGGCCCAGCGGCTCGCCAGCGTGGTGACCGCGTGACCCCAATTGGAGAGGGGGCGGAGCGGAGCCACCACCTGCACCCGCAATGTGAGCAGACCCGCGACCCAGTGGTACATGGGCATGGTAGGAGGGGCAGGACAGAGCCGCCGCCCACGCTTGCAAGGTAAACAGACCTGTGACAGACTGGCGGGTCAGGCCCAGTGGCCTGCCAGTGTGGTACACACGTCACCCCAACTGGAGTAGGGGCAGAGCAGATCCTTCTCCCACGCCCGGATCAGGCCCTGCCAGTGTGGTGGCCACGTGACCCCAATTGGAGTGGGGGCAGAGCGGAACCGCCACCCGAGCCCGCAGGGTGAGCAGACCTGTGACCAACCTGCAGATCAGGCCCAGGGGTCCGCAGGTGTGGTAGGAGGGGCAGGGCAGATCCGCCGCCCGCGCCTCCAAGGTAGGCAGACCTGAGTCAGACAGGCGGATCAGGCCCAGGAGCCTGCCAGCGTGGTACACACACCACCCTAATTGGAGTAGGCGCAGAGCAGAGTCGCCGCCCGTGCCAGGAACAGGCCCAGCGACCTGCAGGCGGGGTAGTCACGACACCCCAATTGGAGTAGGGGCAGAGCAGAGCCACCACCCATGCCCTAAAGGTGGGCAGATCTGCGACCGACCAGCAGGACAGGCCCAGTGGCCTGCCGGTACGACAGACGTGTCACCCCATTTGGAGTAGGGGCAGAGTAGAGCCGCCGCCCGCACCTGCAGGGTAGGCAAACCTGCAACCGACCGGCGGATCAGGCCTGGTGGCCTGCCGGCGTGGTACACTCGTCACCCCAATTGGAGTAGGGGCAGAACAGAGCCGCCGCCAGCGCCCAGAACAGGCCCAGTGACCTGCCGGCGCGGTAGCCACGACACCCCAATTGGAATAAGGAGAGAGCAGAGCCGCCGCCCGCGCCTGCAGGAAAAATACGCAAGCAGTATGAAAAGACAAGGAAAGAAAGGACCACAAGCAATGCAGGTCAACGCAACTTTAGAAGAGGTAACAGCTGCAGCAGATGGAATGTCAGATAAAGAATTCAGGATATTCATGCTTCAGATGATCTGGAGTATCAAGGAAGACATTAAACAGCAAAATCAGACAATGAAAGATCACTTCGACAACGAATTACGCAAACAAATCCAGGAAGCAAAGGATCAACTATACAGGGAGATAGAGGTTATAAAAAACAAACAAACAGAAATCCTAGAAATGCAGGAAGCAATAAACCAACTTAAAAACTCAATGGAGAATACTACCAGCAGAGTAGAACACTTAGAAGATAGAACATCAGACAATGAAGACAAAGTATTTCAACTGGAAAAGAACATAGACAGCTCAGCAAGACTGTTAAGAAACCATGAGCAGAACATCCAAGAAATATGGGATAACATTAAGAGACCAAACTTAAGAGTCATTGGGATACAGGAAGGTACAGAGCTCCAAACCAAAGGAATGTGCAGTCTATTCAATGAAATAATTCGAGAAAACTTCCCAGACTTGAAGAATGAGACAGAATCCCAAATCCTAGAAGCCTACAGGACGCCGAATGTGCAAAATCATAAGAGATCCACACCTAGACACATTATAATGAAGATGCCCAACATACAGAATAAGGAGAGAATTTTAAAAGCTACAAGAGAAAGGAAGCAGATTACATTTAGGGGTAAGCCAATCAGGATAACAGCTGATCTTTCAACACAGACTCTGAAATCTAGAAGATCCTGGAATAACATATTTCAAACACTGAAAGAAAATGGGTTCCAACCAAGAATTGTGTATCCAGCGAAATTAAGCTTCAAGATGGAAGATGAAATTAAAACCTTCCACGATAAACAAAAGTTTAAAGAATTCGCAGCTAGAAAACCATCTCTTCAAAACATCCTCGCCAAAACATTACAGGAAGAGGAAATGGAAAATAACAATGAAAACCAACAGTGGGAGGTAGGACAGTAAAGGGGGGGAAAATAATCAAAGAGGAAAACAAACCATGTTTAGTAACAGAAATAAACAAATATGGCTGGAAGAACAACCCATATCTCAATAATAACCCTAAATGTTAATGGCTTAAACTCACCAATTAAGAGACACAGGCTAGTAGAATGGATCACAAAACAAGACCCAACAATATGCTGCCTACAGGAGACGCATTTGATAGGAAAAGACATACATAGGCTGAAGGTGAAAGGTTGGGAAAAATCATATCACTCATATGGACTTCAGAAACAAGCAGGAGTGTCCATACTCATATCAAATAAATTAGATTTCAAGCCAAAGTTAATCAAAAGGGATAAAGAGGGACACTACATACTGCTCAAGGGAAACATACACCAACAAGACATAACAATCATAAATATTTATGCCCCAAACAATGGTGCAGCTATGTTCATCAAACAAACTCTTCTCAAGTTCAAGAGTCTAATAGACCACCATACCATAATCATGGGAGACTTCAACACACCTCTCTCGCCACTGGACAGATCTTCCAAACAAAAGTTGAATAAGGAAACTATAGAACTCAATAACACAATTAATAACCTAGACTTAATTGACATATATAGAGTATACCACCCAACATCAAGCAGTTACACTTTTTTCTCAGCAGCACATGGATCCTTCTCAAAAATAGATCATATATTAAGTCACAGGGCAATTCTTAGACAATATAAAGGAGTAGAGATAATACCATGCATCTTATCTGATCATAATGGAATGAAACTGAAAATCAACGATAAAAGAAGGAAGGAAAAAGCATACATCACTTGGAGAATGAACAATAGGTTACTGAATGATCAATGGGTTATAGAAGACATCAAGGAGGAAATTAAAAAATTCTTACAGATAAATGAAAACACAGACACAACATATCGGAATCTATGGGACACATTGAAAGCAGTTCTAAGAGGAAAATTCATTGCTTGGAGTTCATTCCTTAAAAAAAGAAAAAAAACAACAAATAAATGATCTCATACTTCATCTCAAAATCCTTGAAAAAGAAGAGCAAAACAACAGCAAAAGAAGTAGAAGTCAAGAAATAATTAAAATCAGAGCTGAAATTAATGAAATCGAAACAAAAGAAACAATTGAAAAAATTGACAAAACTAAAAGTTGGTTCTTTGAAAAAATAAACAAAATCGACAGACCCTTAACGATGCTAGCGAAGAGAAGAAGAGAGAGAACTCAAATTACTAGCATACGGGATGAAAAAGGCAATATCACAACAGACACTTCAGAAATACAGAAGATAATCAAAAACTATTTTGAATCCTTATACTCCAATAAATTAGAAGATAGTGAAGGCATCGATAAATTTCTTAAGTCATATGATCTGCCCAGATTGAGTCAGGAGGATATAGACAACCTAAACAGACCAATATCAATTGAGGAAATAGAAGAAACCATAAAAAGACTACCAACTAAGAAAAGCCCAGGACCAGATGGGTATACAGCAGAATTTTACAAAACCTTTAAAGAAGAACTAATGCCAATACTTTTCAAGCTACTTCAGGAAATAGAAAAAGAGGGAGAACTTCCAAATTCATTCTATGAGGCCAACATCACCCTGATACCTAAACCAGACAAAGACACTTCAAAGAAAGAAAACTACAGACCAATATCTCTAATGAACCTAGATGCAAAAATCCTCAATAAAATTCTGGCAAATCGGATACAAAAACATATCAAAAAAATTGTGCACCATGATCAAGTAGGATTCATCCCTGGGATGCAAGGCTGGTTCAATATACGGAAATCAATAAATGTTATTCACCACATCAATAGACTTAAAAATAAGAACCATATGATCATCTCGATAGATGCGGAAAAAGCATTCGACAAAGTACAGCATCCCTTTATGTTCAAAACTCTAGAAAAACTAGGGATAACAGGAACATACCTCAATATTGTAAAAGCAATCTATGCTAAGCCTCAGGCTAGCATCATTCTGAATGGAGAAAAACTGAAGGCATTCCCTCTAAAATCTGGAACAAGACAGGGATGCCCTCTCTCTCCACTTCTGTTCAACATAGTTCTCGAAACACTGGCCAGAGCAATTAGACGAAAGAAATTAAAGGCATAAAAATAGGAAAAGAAGAACTTAAATTATCACTATTTGCAGATGATATGATTCTATACCTAGCAGACCCAAAAGGCTCTACAAAGAAACTATTAGAGCTAATAAATGAATTCAGCAAAGTGGCAGGATATAAAATCAACACGCATAAATCAAAGGCATTCCTGTATATCAGCGACAAATCCTCTGAAATGGAAATGAGGACAACCACTCCATTCACAATATCTTCAAAAAAAAAATAAAATACTTGGGAATCAACCTAACAAAAGAGGTGAAAGACTTATACAATGAAAACTACAGAACCCTAAAGAGAGAAATAGAAGAAGATCTTAGAAGATGGAAAAATATACCCTGTTCATGGATAGGCAGAACTAACATCATCAAAATGGCGATATTACCAAAAGTTCTCTATAGGTTTAATGCAATGCCAATCAAAATCCCAAAGGCATTTCTTGTAGAAATAGAGAAAGCAATCATGAAATTCATATGGAAAAATAAAAGACCCAGAATAGCAAAAACAATGCTAAGCAGGAAGTGTGAATCAGGCGGTATAGCGATACCAGACTTCAAACTATACTACAGAGCAATAGTAACAAAAACAGCATGGTACTGGTACCAAAACAGGCGGGTGGACCAATGGTACAGAATAGAGGACACAGAAACCAATCCACAAAACTACAACTATCTTATATTTGATAAAGGGGCTAAAAGCATGCAATGGAGGAAGGATAGCATCTTCAACAAATGGTGCTGGGAAAACTGGAAATCCATATGCAACAAAATGAAACTGAATCCCTTTCTCTCGCCATGCACAAAAGTTAATTCAAAATGGATCAAGGAGCTTGATATCAAATCAGAGACACGCCGTCTGATAGAAGAAAAAGTTGGCTACGATCTACATTCGGTGGGGTCGGGCTCCAAATTCCTCAATAGGACACCCATAGCACAAAAGTTAATAACTAGAATCAACAAATGGGACTTACTCAAACTAAAAAGTTTTTTCTCAGCAAAAGAAACAATAAGAGAGGTAAATAGGGAGCCTACACCCTGGGAACAAATCTTTACTCCTCACACTTCAGATAGAGCCCTAATATCCAGAGTATACAAAGAACTCAAAAAATTAGACAATAAGAGAACAAACAACCCAATCAACAAATGGGCCAAGGACCTGAACAGACACTTCTCAGAGGAGGACATACAGTCAATCAACAAGTACATGAAAAAATGCTCACCATCTCTAGCTGTCAGAGAAATGCAAATCAAAACCACCCTAAGATACCATCTCACTCCAGTAAGATTAGCAGCCATTAGGAAGTCAAACAACAACAAGTGCTGGCGAGGATGTGGGGAAAAGGGTACACTTGTACATTGCTGGTGGGACTGCAGATTGGTGCAGCCAATTTGGAAAGCAGTATGGAAATTTCTTGGAAAGCTGGGAATGGAGCCACCATTTGACCCAGCTATTCCCCTTCTTGGTCTATTCCCTAAAGACCTAAAAAGAGCATGCTACAGGGACACTGCTACATCGATGTTCGTAGCAGCACAATTCACAATAGCAAGACTGTGGAACCAACCTAGATGCCCTTCAATAGACGAATGGATAAAAAAAATGTGGCATTTATACACAATGGAGTATTACTCTGCATTAAAAAATGACAAAATCATAGAATTTGCAGGGAAATGGATGGCATTAGAGCAGATTATGCTAAGTGAAGCTAGCCAATCCCTAAAAAACAAATGCCAAATGTCTTCTTTGATATAAGGAGAGTAACTAAGATCAGAGTAGGGACGAAGAGCAGGAGAAGAAGATTAACATTTAACAGGGATGAGAGGTGGGAGGGAAAGGGAGAGAGAAGGGAAATTGCATGGAAATTGAAGGAGACCCTCAGGGTTATACAGTGGAGGGGGTAGAGAGAGAGGAGGGGAGGGGAGGGGAGAGGTGGGGAGGGGGGAGGGGGGAGGATGGGAAAGGCAGCGGAGCACAACAGACACTAGTATGGCAATATGTAAATCAATGGATGTGTAACTGATGTGATTCTGCAATCTGTGTATGGGGTGAAGGTGGGAGTTCATAACCCACTTGAATCAAAGTGTGGAATATGATATGTCAAGAAATTTGTAAGGTTTTGAACAACCAACAATAAAAAATTAAAAAAAAAATAAATCTTAAACTCCTCAGAATTCATTTTTGTAGATGATTTTTTTTCACAAATAAGTGTTTTGTTTTTTGTTTTTTTCTCATCTTAAATGTATGGCAGTTTTTCATTGCTTTGGACTGGCTTAGGGTTAAGAATGAGGATTTATAATGTATCAAATGATATGCATGTGCCCATAGTTTGTATATGTTGGTTAAGTGCTTGAAGGACTTTTCTCTGCTTCAAAATCCTATGAAAGCCAATTTTTAGTATGTCAAAATTAATTCCCCCAATTTTTTTTTTATTTTTAAGTTCACATTTATAATAATTTCTCTAGATTTTACAATTGTGAAATTTATAAATATATTTTTCTTTTGTACAGTAAATTTATGAAAATATCTTTCTTTCCAAAGTCATCCCATGTTTAGGAAAATGTAATATTGAGAAAAGTAGTATTTCAACTGCTCTTACATTTGTTATAGATGTCTAAAATTCAAATATGGGAAACATGATGAGGGGGGGCGGGGAACAAAATTTGCTCCACTCAAAATTTCAAAGAAGTTCCAATTCCCATCTAATTACAGAGAGATATCAAGCTGGGAATGAGAATTGGTCTTTCTTTTACCACCTCTCTTTTTCCCCTTTCTTAGTTTCTCAAGGAAAGTAGAGGACTAAGGGACAAGGCCAGGCAAAATAGTACACATTACTACCTAGCCTTTTCACCCAACTATAGTGCAGTTGGGTCAGCAAGGTAGGAGTAAGTACAGCACTGTCGTCCATATTCAAATCTTATATACTATGGCTTCACTAGTAAAAAAGGTCTAGGCTAGAGCACATCATGTAAAAAGAAATGAGTTTTTCTCTTTATAATGTGTGTTAATTGGCTTTTCATCACTGCAATCAAAGTATCTGACAAGAACAACTTAGGGGAGGAAAGTTTAGTTTGGGCTCATGATTTCAGAGGTTCAGTCCATGGTTGACTAACTCCATTGCTGTGGATCTAAGATGAGGTAGAACATCATGGTAGAAGGGTGTGGCAGAGAAAAGCTGCTAAAATTATAGCAGCTAGGAAGCAGAGAGACAGAGAGGAGCCAGGGACAAAAGATGATTCCCAAGGGCACCTACTTCCTCTGTCCACACCCCACCTATTTACAGTTACCACCCTGTAGTCCATTCAGAATATGAATGCAACAAATGAATTAATTCACTAATTAGGTTACAGCTCTCATAATTTAATGGTTTCACCTCTGAAGATTCTTGCATTGCCTAATACAGAGCTTTTCAGAAGACATGAAAGATTCAAATCATAACACCTAGAAAAGAATTGCACTAGATCACTCATGGCTTGATCTATTCTGTTTGAGAAAAAAGGCCACAGACCCAGCTTGCCTCCTCAGTCACAGGAAAGAGTTGTAAGGAAGCCAGAGCAAAGGAAGGTGGAGAAGCCCAGATCTCTCACCACAAGGTGTTCCTCAACTCAAAAGGCCAAGCATTCTCCTGACTTATTTTACCCTCAAGACCCATGATAAGAAATGCATGAGATAGAAGGGAGTTTGCAACAATATGGTTGCTTCTGTTCTCACTAAATTCCATCCTCTTGTTCCAGTAAGCGTACCATTTTGATTGATCAATAAGCAATAGTTCTTCTCCCTGGACTTGGGGTGAGAAAAGAGCCAAGATTTGAACTTGGTGCACTATGCCCAACATATGTAGGTTGAATTTACTGAGCCTTGAGTGCAACACCATTCACTATCCACTACTGTGATTATATAATGACTTTTATAGATTTTAGATAAATCATTGTCTATACTCTATGTATTATTTTAATCATCTAAAATTTTGTTACAGTGGATTCGATAATAAAAATATAACTAGGCCCCAGACCTAGAACCCCAAACATGCATCCATGATCCTACTTTACACATCTACCATGATAGTCCTGAAAGAGCATTGAAAAAGATTCATATAACTCATATTTTAATGTCCTAACACAATTTAATGACCTTCTGATGTAGCAACTGTTTGTGATCATCAATAGCCTGAAAAATAAGCTGGATTTTTTTTTTAGACCAGAAAGGTTTTATGATTTTATTAATTTATATGGCCATTTATGAGTTTATGGACTATCCAATTATTATTCTCAGCTAATGTATGGTTCTACAGATGTTATATATATTGGGAATCAATTTTGATTTAAATTTACTTTAAAATTGCATTTAATAAGATGTGTATGTCTTTGGTGATGAAGGGAAAGATGCAGAAACCAAATGCATAGGTCCAGAGAAAGTAATTTAAAACTGTTTTTTTTTAATATATCAGAACTTCTGCATAGTGGTGCGATATAATCAGATAATTATACACACAGAATGTTTTCTTTTTCTAAACATCACTCAAGTAGAAGCCATGAAGCTGATGACAAAACAATGTTTTATCTGTTCCCATGTCCCTACTTGGAAGACTGTAACCACATTTCAGGGATTTCACTTTTTTTTAACTATCCATAGGTAATATTTAAGGGTGTTTTTCCTAATTCACACTCAACTCACCCAGTGTAATATTAAGTGTTTCTTCAAACATCTAGACTTCAAGTACTTTCTAATTCATAAAGAATTGGGAAATGTTTTATGGGATTAATAAAGTTTTTCTAGACACTTGACATTTAACCTAAAACTTCTCATTTTCTTTGCTGTTCATTCCACCTCTTGGAGATCTCAGTATTTTTGTCAGCTCTGCATGAAGTTGTTTGTAAAAATTAAACTGGGTCCTTTGCAAAGAAATAATCCTGTATCAGGAAAAAGCAAATGTTTTCTATACTGAATAAATTTTCCACTGCCATATTAAACAAGGTGACTTACACAAGCATTTTATAACAGTGAAGTATGAGCCATGTAATGTCATAATTAACAGGTAGTAATTTCAGAGAAAGAACACATATTAGGCAAATGATCTTAGAAATTAAATATTACTTAGTTCAGAAGAAGAGAATAAATTGTTATACCAATATCATTAAAATATTTTAGCATCCTCTATTATCTTCTCAATCTCATCAATTTAATTCTTCTTATTAAAGAGACACTTCTTGGAAAATTGTAACTTGCTGATGAAATTTGAGGTGATTTCTCATTTGGTAATTATAGAGCCATTATCTATAGCTTTATGTATTTATTTATTTGGTTGGTGTTCAGTACTAGTTTCTTTTTGTCTTTAATCACATACCTTATTATTTTCTTCAAAAGCAATTCCTTGAGTAGATTTTAAAGAAAAAATGCATAGCAAACAAATGTGTAATTCTTTCATGTTTGACAATGACCTTACCTTCCTTCTTTACTCTCATATTTACTGATATTTTGGCTGAGTGTTTAATCATATATCACTAATTACCTTTCTCCCACAGTTCTGGACAATACTATTATTATTTAGAAATCAGAATGGCAGATAAAATTATTGATACTAATTGGTTTTGTTTCTTTGACAGGTATATTATTCTTTATCATTCTCTGGAACATTTTAGGTAGTTCTCTTCAGTTCAGATATTCTGAAATCCCAAATTTGAGGTGGTAGTCCTTTTTTTAAATCCATCCCTGTTATACTTTACTATGCGAAGATTAGTAAACTTTGAATTTAAAATGTTAAATTAATTACTTAAATATTTCCTCACTCGTAGTTCATCTTTTCCAGAACATTTTAGAATGTATAATAAATGGAGAGGCATAAATCTATGAAATTGGTCCTGAAAATCTCTCATACTTTTGCTTACCATTTCTGGTTCTCTTTCTTTTCTCTCTCATGGTAGATAATTCTAGCTATATATTGTTGTTTAATATTTTAGCAATTATATGTTTAATTTTTGAGAATTCATCTTAGATTCTTTGCAAATCAAAACTAATCTAAAATTCCATTTCCTTCCAGTCAGAATGGCAGTTATCAAGAATACAAGCAACAATGAGTGTTGGCAAGGATGTGGGGGAAAAGGTACACTTTTACATTGCTTTTGGGTCTGAAAATTGGTGCAACCACTCTGGAAAGCAGTATGGAGATTTCTTAGAAAACTTGAAATGGCACCACCATTTGACTCAGCTATCCCACTCTTCGGTCTATACCCAAAGGACTTAAAATCAACATACTACAGTTACGCAGCCACATCAATGTTTATAGCAGCTCAATTCACAATAGCTAAACAGTGAAACCAACCTAGATGCCCTTCAATAGATGAATGGATAAAGAAAATGTTGTATATATACACAATGGAATATTACTCAACCTTAAAGAAGAATGAAATTATGGTATTTGCAAGTATATGGATGGAGTTGGAGAATATCATGCTACCCAAAATAAGCCAATCCCCCAAAACCAAAGGCCAAATGTTTGTTTGATATGTGGATGCTGATTTATAATGAGGTGGGGGAGGTAAGGGAAGAATGTAGGAACTTTAGATTGGGCAGAGGAGATTGAGGTAAGGGGACAGTGTTTGGGGGTGGGAAAGATGGTGGCATGAGATGGACATTATGACCCTATGTACATGTATGATTGCACAAATGGTGTGACTGTGCATGATGCAAAACCAGAGAAATGAAAAGTTGTGCTCTGTGTACACTGAGTCATGATGCATTCTGCTGTCATGTATAATTAATTTGGACATATAAAAAAAAGAAAAAGAATTATTTCTTAGATTCTAAATTCAAGTTTCAAACATATTTTATATTAGAATATTTTTCACATATTAGACATTACTAATTTTCAGATAATCATTAATTTTCATTTATCATGCTCTTATCACTATCATTTTCTCTATTTAGACTTTATCTTTTTTCTTTGAATAGCAGTACCTACTTATGTATATTTTAATAACTTAGAAATGAAAATAAAATCTGCGCACAGTGTAGATATTATCTTGCACATACATATTGGTACAGTTTTCACCCAAATATGAGCTTTCTATAGTAAATAAGCTACCTGATTTGTATTATTTTAATGTATTTGGAGATAATTACAATATAGCTTATATAAATTGATCTACTACCTATTATATCATTGTATGGATATAATAAATACCCTTGCTAATCCAATGCTATGGCCATTTATATAGGTTTCTACCGTTGTTTTTCATAAAACGATGCTAAAGTTTTTCAATTTCAGAAATCATAATACTGGGTAAAAATACTTAGATTTTAATATTTTTTTGGATAATGTCAAGTTGCACACCAGAAAAGATACACTTATTTATATCTTATTCACAGCAAATGCCTGTTTCCCAACACTTGGCCAATGGTGACTATTAATTTGTTCTTTGGCGTTTACTATTCAAATTGGTAAAGAATATAGATTTTAAATTTTGATTTGCAGTTATTGAATTATGAGTAAATTAGAACATTTTTCCAATACTTCAGTGTGATTTGTACATTCATTTTTCTTCTGTGTGAAATACCTTTTCAATCCTGCAATAGTTTGGGTAGGTCTCTTCCAAAATGCAGGTGTTTCCAATGTGATAGGACTGAGAGGTGAAAACTTTCAGAGGTATTAAGATACAAGTGCTTCTCCCTTCTTAATGGGAGTAAGGTTGTTAGAAAAGAGGCTTTTTGCATTGCTTGGGAAGCTCTCCCTGTAGCTTTCTGTTATATTAGGACAAAGTGTTCCTTCCCTTGGGAGGTTGCAGTCCTAACCAGATAAACAAACCCTTCAATATCTTGATCTCTGTGTTCTCAGCATCCAGAATCATAGGGAAAAAAATGTATGATTTTCATAAACTACATAGTCCTATTCATTTAGAACAGAGTTTATCTTGGATATCATATATGTTCTGCTCTTCTGGTTTATAATGTACTTACAAACTTTGTTTCTTACATTTTTTTTCCATGTGAAAGAATCATTTTCTATGAAATACACCAATCTTGTCTCTCTAGGCTTTTATCTTTGGTATGTTAATTTGATTTATCATCTCCTCTCTAAGAGACACATACACAGAGAGGTATAATTATCTTTTTAAAGTTAGAAAACATGATGGTTAGGAAGTTTTTTGTTTTTAAGTTTAGAAACTCTGAAAAATCACTTGAAATATCCCTCAAGGCATTACTTATCAAAAATAAATATAACCAGTTTGATATTAAAACTGCTTTTAGTTTAAGGTAATTCTCTAAGAATTTTGATACCTATCCTATAGCATAAAGGAATGCTTTAATATACTTACAAACTAAGCAGAAGACAGTTAGTTAGCTGTCTTCAAGATTAAAACTTCTTCTCTCAAGGTTACACACCTGAGAAACTTCTAGAGTTATGAAAAATCAAAAGCTATGAAAAGTCTTGATTTATTCTCACCCAAAGTATCAGATATCTACATCCATAATATAAGTAGTATTTCTGCTTTATGTTTTTAGTCAGAGAAATCAGAATAGAAGGAGTTATGTCACTTTTGCTGAATAAAATCTATAGAATTATTGTATTCCCCATCAAAATCCCAATGTAATCATTCACAGAACTGGAAAAAAACATCAACATTTATACGGAAGTACAAAAGACCCAGAATAACCAAAGCAATGCTGAGTAAAAAGAGCAATCCTGGAAGCTTCACAGTACACATTTCAAAGTATATTACAGAGCCATAATAACAAAAACAGCAGGATAACTTCATAAAGACAGACATGAAGACCAGTGAAACAGAAGACAAAAAACGCACACACCTACAATCATCAGATTATTGACAAAGGTACCAAAAGCATACATTGGAGAAAAGACAACCTCTCTTTTTAAAATATGTTTTAATTATGGCATTATAATCATATGTAATAGTGAAGTTCATTTTGATATATTCATACATGCATATAACATAATTTGCTCAATTTCAATTCTCAGTATTTCCCCTTTCCCTGTTGTTCTCCCTTCCCCAAACTTCTTCATCTAATTTATTGGTTTTCATTCTATTAATGTTTTTTAATTGACGTTTTACAGATATACATAAATGAACTTCATTGTGATATATTCATACATGAGCATAGCATTATTTGGTAAATTTCATTCTGAAATTCTTCTCCCTTTCCACCCCTCACCCCTCCCCTTAAATTCCTTTCCTCCACTTTTCTTCTGTTTTTTTTTTTTTTTTCTTTTGTATGGGCTCCCCCACCCTTTTAAAAAAAATTACTTATTTCTATCTAGCTTCCATAAATGAGAGAAAAAAAACTGATCCTTGGATTTCTGAGTCTGGAATATTTTACTTAGCATGATGTTCTTCAGTTTCATCTATTTTCTTGGAAATGCCATGATTTCATTATTCTTTGTGGCTGAAAAAAACTCCATTGTGTATACATCTACATTTTCTTTATCTATTAATCTGTCAGTGGGTACTTGGGCTGGTTCCACAATGTGGATATTGTGAATTGTGCTGCTATACACATTGGTATGTATGTATCATTATTGTTAACTGATTTTAGTTGTTTTGGATAAATATTGAGGAGTGAAATATTTGGGCCATATGGTGGGTCAATTAATAGTTTTTTTGAGGAATCTCCACACTGCTTTCCAAGTGGTTGTAATAATTTGTAATTCCACCAAAAATGTATGAGTGTACTTTTTCCTGACATCCTCACCAGCATTTATTATTATCTGCATTCTTAATGGCTGTCATTCTAATTGGAGTGAGATGAAATTGTAGTGTGGTTTTGATTTGCAGTTCTCTGATTGATTAGGATATTGAACACTTTTCCAAATATTTCTTGTCTGTTAGTATTTCTTCTTTTAAGAAATGAAGCCAAACTTTTTAAATAAGTGGTGCTGGGAAAACTGGTTATCCATATGTAGAAAAAGTTAATTAGATCCCTATCTCTCATTTGTACAAAAGTTGACTCAAAATTAATCAGATTTAAGACCAGAAACTTTGCAACTGTGAGCAGAAAAAAAATAGGGGAAATTCTTCAAAATACAGGATCAGGCATATTTCCTGAACAGAACCTCCTATAGCTGAAGTAATAAGATGAAGAATCAATAGATAGAAGTACATCAAACACAAAGCTTCTGCATAGCTACCACCATCTATCCTAGCTGGCAGCCTAATCTTGGGTTCAAAAAATCTGACTAGTCTAATAACTTAAGAAAACAAAAAAGAAAGCATGGAAACCAAAGATGTACCTTTTCAAAATCTGAGATGGCTCTCCTACCTAAAGGGTCTGTGGGAAGAGAGGGAGCCATTGGAATTCTTTATTCTTATATAGGGGATATACAAGGGGAGATTCCATGGAACATTCTATCCTAGAAAAGGCAAAGGGGTAAGATTACAAAGGAACACGTGAGTGTAACTCAACCCCAGTTGGTGACGCCTACTCCTGGAGCCATGCCTCATTATCCAAACTCCAGTAATGCCCAAGTTACTGCCACCTGGCGCTACCATGCCAGACTGAAGGCAATAATTGTTCAGAATAATTGTGCATCAGGACTTAAAGGTGTCTGCATCCAGGGCAGCTCCCAACACACAGCAATGGAAACAACTAACAGAGGGAAGAAACAACTACAAGAAGGGAGAAAATCTTTGCCAGCTACTCTTCTGACAGGGGATTAATAGTCAGATATATAAAGAACTCAAAATATGTAAAGAACTCAAAATATGTAAAGAACTAAAAAAAATTCAACATTAAAAAATCAAATAACCTAATTCATAAATGGACAAACTGAACATAAATTATTAAAATAAGTACAAATGGCTAACAACTTCGTGAAAAATGTTCAATATTATTAATGATTAGGGAAGTACAAATAAAAACTACACCGAGAATCCATCTCATTCTAATTAGAATGGCAATCATCAAGAACACAAATGATAGTAAATTCTGATGACGATGCAGGAAAAAAAAAAGGGAACTTATACACTGTTGGTGGGAATGTAAATTATTACAGCTGCTATGGAAAGTATTATGGAACTTCCTCCAAAAGCAAAAACAGAAATATTATGTGACCCACCTAGACTACCCCTATGTATTTATCCAAAAGATTGAAGTCAGCGTACTATAGAGATACATACATACTCATGTTTATTGCAGTACCAATCACAAGAGCCAAGTTATGAAATCAGTCTGATTGTCCACCAACAGATGAATGGATAAAGAAAATATGCTATATATACACAATGGAATGTTATTCAGATATAAAGAAAAACAAAAGTATCTCATTTGCAGAAAAATGGATGAAAATGGAGACAGTAATTTTGAATGAAATAAGCTAGTCTCAGAGAAAAGTATGGCATGTGTTCCCTCATATGTGGAAAATAGAAGGAAAAAAGGGATGCCAAGAAATTATAAACATGGCCCTTAGGCTACAGGAAATGTAGGGGGTTGGGGTACTGGAGAATGAAATTGATCAAATTGTGTTCTTATATGAATATGTCACAATGAAACCCACAATTTTTCCTAATCAAGATACACACACACAGAGAAGAAGCCAAATCTCTCTTGAGTGTGAACTGTGTGTCAGACACTATGCTGGATTCTGGACATGCAACCTCTTCTCTTAAGCTGCATAATAGCTCATTTTGTTACGTATTGTTATCTACTGCATTTTACAACTAAGTACATAAATGGAGACTTTTGGGTGTTATGCAATTATTGTTCAATATTGCATGTAGTACATATCATGAAGACCAGGTGACAGGTATTTCTGATTCCACAACCCTGTGCACTTTGCACTTACTGCTTATTTCATGTTACCTCCAATGTTTGTTACTCTGTAATCTTTGACATGTGAGGTGCTAGAAGAAGTAGCTAGTTTTCTGAGATTAATTCTATGATAACTGGCTCCATATTTTCATACTACAAAGTTTTTAAGATTAAGAAAGCTGCTACCAGTTTGTGGTCAATTTGAGTTTATTATCCATTGTTTTTTTTTTATTTAAAGTAATTAAGAATTCAACCTCAGGAGTCATCCAGACCCGAATTCACAGCCTGACTTTAAACTTAATAGCTATATGATATGAAGCAAATTAATTAACCTCTGAATCCCTTTATACTTATCTTCTGTGGAATGGAATTAATAATAGCTCTTGATTTAAATGGTTGTTAGGATTTAAATGAATGTCAGCTTTTCAAGAGAAAGGATTTTTTTTTTTGTTTATTGCCATGTACCAAGCACCTAAAAGAATGTCTCTACATAGTAACTGTTCAATACATAGTTGTTGAATTGAGTATAAAAAGTCCTTATTGCACTTTTTGTCACTGTCAAGGATACAAAGGATAATATCATACATTTATCTAGTTCTCTTTAAATTCAGAGGCTGATTTAAGAACCTTAGTTAAGTAAAATTTTCTCATTCTTTCTTCTGATTGTTTAAGTGAAAAATGGCATAGATAGGATCCTGTGAGATTTGGTTTCTATCACCTACCAGATTTTCTATTTCTACATATCTGAGAAACGTTCACTTTCTCCTCAATGACTGAACCGATGAAGAAAGAACAATTCATTGGAAACAAATATGTTTGATGTTTTTACTGTTGAATGACAATATTTTACTTTTTTAAAGTCATATTTTTAAAATGTTACAATTTACTAAAGCATGCTATAAGGTCAAATAGTGATTAAGTTTCAAAGAAAAAGTGGGAGCAAGCCAATTTTTGAGGATTAGAAAACGGAACTTGTAATGCAATTTTTCATGTGTGTTAATTCCAGGGTCAAGAGAACTGACTTCATTGCCAGAACACTGAAAACTCTAGTTCCCTAGGAAGGAGGTCACTGGAAAACTAAGAATCAATAATCACGTCAGAGTTCCCATTCAGAGGACCCATATGCATGGATTCAGCCCCTGCTCTATAGGGTACAACTGACTTTGTCTGCTTTATTTATTGTGGTTTCTCTAACACTTAAAAATAAGAAATCAAAAGTTTTGTTAAAAACCAAAGCAAATCACATGCAGATTTTTTGCAGCTGTTATTGTAAAGCAATTTTTATAATTATATATTTATTTTTATTTTTAAGGAGTAAATACAAGGGAAGCATAATACAACAGGAAATTTCATAAGAAATCAAAATTTTGCTTTATTTATTTTACAAAGCAGGAAAAAGCAAAGAAACTTGGGTTCTTGATGTAGTCTTAAATTGAAATAAAAGATGATTATCCTATGGGCATAGACATGACACATCATTAACATATATTATAAATTTAAAAACAAAGCATAACTCTAAAGACAGATTCCCTGTTATTTTGTTTTATTTTATTATATTTTTTGATCTGCAGCACAGCTGGGGCTTGGGAACTAATCTAGCAAGTCCTTATTTTTCTAGAATGTCAATTAAACTATCTCAATAATAATAAAATATATCAAAGTTGCATTTCATCATGATTAAAATTTTTGAATATGGATACTTCTTTCATTTTTACCAATATGGGAAAATGTGGCATATTTTGGAGAATATTTCAGATATACACATGCATATGTCTATACACACGTGTTACCACCTCACCTCAGTGAAAGATAAGTTGCATTTGGGATTTAAATCATTGTTTTGTAACCTGACAAGATGTTTTGACAGACTGTTTAGACTGAAGCTACTATGAGACTACTTTCTCATTTACCTTCCATTCCTCAATTATTTTGAGTCTCACCCAAAACAGGAATTCATCACTTCTAGAGAGACGTCAGAAGGTGTCAAGATGTAGATTTGTCTTTTTTATCCTTTTCTTCCAAATGAGATTCAATTGTCAGAATGACAGAAGATTCACACTGGGAAGAAGCCCCAGTAAAATGTCAGGGCTTCAGCACAGTGTGAGTTTCAACTGGCACATTAGTAAGCATTCATTCATGTTGGGTTTGACCTTAAGATGCCCATTAGACTTCTGGACAGAAATTGCAAAACAACCAATCAAAAATATGGAATATATAAATTACAAAGGAATATAATTTAAAAGGCATGAGATAGGTTTATTACATCAGTTATTGATTTGTCCTCTTTGAAACTTTAAAGAACTGCGCAAGTGTGTAACTTTGTGACATGGAAGCCAATAAACACAAAAAAGAAGTAAGTGCTGCCTATGGTGACCTCATCATGCTCAGTGTTCAGATAATGATCTGGTCTTGCAGAAAAAATCTTTGATCTGGAAAATTGTGCTAGAAATCTTTCTGAATCAGGTTTTTCAGTGGCATAAAAATAATTTTGTCCTGCTGCATGTGAAGTAAAACAAACTTCATTTGATGTAGGGGGCTTTTTATTCATTTTTGTTAATTCTGCCTCTGATTCTTATATATCAAGTAAAATGTGTGCCTTGAGCTATGGTGTTAACACTCATGCCAGCTCAGACTATTAATTTAAATTAGCCATGTTGATTTCAGTTCCATTACCAGTAATAGATTTAGTTTTAGGTATATAACCAAATTCTTGCTAATGAGAGATCAGAGTTTCAGGATAAGAGAATGCACACTTCTAGCAAAAAGTCCAGGTGTTCTTTGCACAGGTAGACATGAGCATGTGTGGAAATGACCCTGGGGACACCGCAGTTTCCTTGCTGCTAGTGTGAACAAGGATCAGCATCAGAGAGCCTGAAGACAGAAGTAACCTGGGTCCTTGTTTTTACTGCTGAGCAGCTGGATCAGTTAACCTGGGAACTCACCTACTTGTCATCTGTGAAGGAAAATTGAACTTTTTTGTTGAAAAAAAGACTATTGAAAGCAGTTTAAGCTGCTTTTCCTATTATACCTAAGATAGATCATCTAAATGAACCCAGTATTTCTATGAATTAATATATGTGTACTCTGATTCTGAATTTTAAGACGGCTAAAACATTAAAAATAATGTTTGCAAATAGCTCTACCATGACAATTACATGCATTTATATAAAAAATTCATAAGAACTGTTTCAAACTAGTTCATCAGACCACTAGCCTCTCTGGCTAAAGTAATTATTTTGGCTCAATCTAGACATTATGTCAATATGTCTTAGTGGTTTATCCCATGCATTTGGCACTGGGAGAGGTGTTTCCAGATTTAGGGAATTGGTAAAAAAAATAAATAAATAAATATTTGTTTTGTTATTATTATTACTATTATTCTATTGTAGCACAGGGTTTATTACTTTGTTTCTATCTAAGGCTTTCCTATGCTAAGATACATCCTGTGCTAAGCTGAACAGTAACCCATCCAGCAGTTTTCCCTTCCTATTGTAAGCATGCTGTGCCTGGTGCCTATATGTGTGTTCCATTTGGCAACTTCATTTATATGTGAGACCAGAAAAGTCACACTGCACATTGAAATGTTGGATGATGCACTTTGTACCCTGTTTTGGCAAGAAAACCTGTTTTCTGCTTGAAAAAATGCTACAAATGAATGCCCCAAGGTAGAAAACATGAAGGCTGTAATGCCTTCCATCCTCACTTGGATTTCCTCAATGGCAGAGCCATAGACAAGGGTTTGCTTGTAGATAGATAGTTTATTTAAGAAGCAGTAACAGGGAGCAGGAAGAAGAGGCTGTAGACAGTGAAACAGAGGAGAGGACAAAAAAAAACACAAAACAATGAAATGGTACAAAAGTTGTTACCTCTATGAGTAACTGGAACTTGGTTTTGCTGGGATTTCCTGATGTATAGAATGGATCTCAAAATTGTCTACCTTGGCATTTACCCAAGAGCACTTATACCCCACAGATAATGTCCCCCATGTGTAACTCTCTCATTCTTCCAGATGTGAGATCCACAGTTGTCTCCTGGAGTGGTCTCATAGAAGCCCAGAGGAGGCAAGAGATACAGTATGAAGGAGAAACAGGGTTACCAGTCTTTTATGAGCTTGGCTACTGTAGCACTGATTAGAATAAAGGGTGACAGAGAGGTGCCAAATATGAACTTTTAAATAATACAATCTAATCTGTTCCCACACAGTAAGAGATAAGTAGCTCAATTTTTAGCCTAATATTTCATAGGCAACACTGATTTTGGAAAGCAAATAGCTAAAAGGAAGATTATGAGAAAAACAAAATGGACTTGAAAGCACAAATAATGTATCAGATTGCACATAAAACATTGAGGAAAATGTGGAAAAAGCAGGAGGACACAGAAGAATAGTTCTCAAAGATAGTATGCAGAAGTAGTGGAAAGAATTTGAAGCCACATAAGAAAGGTGTTCTTTATTACCGGGTGGTTTGGCTAATTCAAGAAATTGGAAATTCTATGGAGATATGGTTGTGTATTATCCATGAGAGAGTGCATCAGAGTAACAGTTAATGCTTGGCTAATAACACTGAGGAAATTGGTAGGATTGCTAGAACACGGAGAAAAGTAGTTCTGAATAGAAATAAAGCAGTATTTTATTTTTAATGTTTGCTTTTTGGTTGGTTTTGTTGGTTGTTTCTTGGTTCTGGGAATTAAACCCAAGAGTGCTTTGCAACTAAGCTATAACACCAGCCCTTTTGACTTTCTGGGACTGGATTTCACTAAATTGCTGAGTCTGGACTCAATTTGAGATCCTTCTGCCTCAGCCTCTTGAATAATTGGATTAGAGGTATGTACCACCACACCAGGCTACACATCAGTTTCCATGTGCCCTTCAACAGAAAAGTCTTGAGAAAAGTACAAAGAATGTCCATGGAAGAGACTGAAGGAAAAATTTATGCTGATGTCAATCAAAATCCTAGAATTCCATTAATTACATAAAGTTACACAAAACTAACTGCTATTCATATTTTTCTTCAGACATCCCATGGACTGAATTAATTGGTGAATCAAGGGGTCAGCAAAGTATGTTACACAAGACACCAATCTTATAATAAATCTAGTACATTCTTTTATTAATAAATGGGAACTCTGATCATGTATATCATAGCAAATATGCTGCGTATCAGATTTACAGTAGATACTAACATTCTATGGGCTCTGAAAAATATTCCCCAAATAAAACTAAGTAAATTTGATTAAATAATTAGTGAACTAAATTCATTCTCAAGTGTATAGAACTTTGGAAATGTTGCAGATAGAATATTTCAGATTTCAGCACTGTTTTTTTGACAGAGTCTTTCCTTTTTCACTTGCAAATATGATGATATATGGTTTGGGCTTTTGCAAAACTAGGTCAGATTGTGGCTGGTGGAATTACTCTTCTGAGAGAGTATTGACAAATGGGTTGATGCCAACCCAAAAGCAAATTCCCTAATGGCATGCCAGAGAGCTCTGTCCTTGGCACTGGCATGTTCAGCTTGTTAACAAATAACTCAAGTAAATAACCGAGGAGAATACTTTTCAAAAATTTTAAAGCAGTAATGCCAGGAGGAAGACGGACTACTCTGTCACATTCAAAGACTGTCTAGTATGTTGGGTGAAGAATATTTCATGTCAGATACATCTGCATTCAGTTTCTCCCTCCCTGCTCATCCTTCCTTTCTTCCCTCCCCACTTCCTCCCTTCCTTTCTCCCTCCCTCTCTCTCTCCCTCCCTCCCTGCCTTCCTCCCTTCCTCCCTTCCTCCCTTCCTCCCTTCCTCCCTCCCTCCCTTCCTGTCTTGTTGAAATTTTCCAAATTGTTTTTATGCTAGATCTTGGAAGTTTACCTGATTCAAAGCTCATGTAAAACAGATATATGGATACAGATTATCAGAGCTGATATAATCAGGGCAGTGTTTTAATAAATTTAACGTCTAGACCAAGGCAAGAATTCATTATAATATTCTCTGCTCTGGCTACTACCATATCTTGATAATTTTGTTGGCTTTTAGGTCAACATTGAGAAAGTCTAGAATGAGCATAAAGGGGAGATTATGATAACAAAATACCTCAATCATATTTTAGAGGTTGGGGATGGGAACTAGAAAAGAGGTATTTGGTATGGTCATATGAAAAGATATTTGAAGGAGGTCTCCTGGAACAGAGATTTTATGCCATGCTCTTTGATCTCCCCTGGGGCATGAAAATGGGTTGGAAGATCTTGAAAACAAACATGGCTGAATATAAAAACGAATATTCTCATATTCAAAATAGTTAACACAAAACTGACTGGGTACCAGAGATTAAACTCAGTGGTGCTTGACCATTGAGCCACATCCCAGCCCTATTTTTCATTTTATTTAGAGACAGGGTCTCACTGAGTTGCTAAGTGCTTTGCTTTTGCTGAGGCTGGCTTTGAACACTCAATCCTCCTGCCTCAGCCTCCCAAGTCAACGGGATTATAGGCATACACCACCTTGAGCATCATAAAACCATTTTTCTTACAGAGCAATGAACTTCACATTACAGCAAGTCCAGAGACTTCTCTTCAGAATCCAATATTTTGAAGGCAGATGGTAGATATTAATGTGAAAGCATTTTCAACATGAAAGTTCTCAGGTCTAAGAAAGTGAAAAGATATGGGAAAAGATCAGTGAAGAATGAATATTGTAACTTTGTCTAATATATGGTTCAAGGGAAAAGACTTTGTTGTTTTTGATATTTTATTTTTTTTACTTTTCTCCCTTCCATTTTTATATCTTTGTAGTGTATAATTAAAGCTTCGTCTTTGTTGACACCTGTAATAGCGAATTTTGTATGTCAAATTGGCACTCACAAGCTCAGCTTGTTAACAAATAACTCCAGTAAAGATCTGAGAAGAATATTTTTCAAAAATTTAAAAGGACAGAGCCTGCCCAGATATTGGTTAAATTTGCTTCTAGGTATGTCTTTGGGGGTGTGTTTGGTAATATTAATTGTTGAATCTAGACAGTAAAGATGATTGCATTGCTTACAATGGGTGGGACTCATTCAATTTGAAGGATTGAATTAGAATAAAAGGCTGAGTAGGAAAGAACTTTTTATTTTAGCAGGGACTGTCTTTGAGATGAGGCACAATCTTCTGCCCTAGGACTCAGACTCACCTAGTGAATCTTACCCAGTGGATCTCCTGGTTATCAAGAACTCGGAATAGAACCATACTATTGCTTTCCTGGGTCTAGATTTCTCAGCCTCCATGACTACATGAGCCAGTTCCTTACAATAAATCTCTTTTTATATATTTCTTTGTAATGTTCATTTAACTGATCCTGTTTCTCTGGAGAACCCTGAGTAACATAGCATCCATTTCTAGACTTAGCATTTTGATTCTCAGAGTTGTTTATGTAACTGAGGAAATAAAAGCAGTCTCAATTTCACAGGACTAACAATCTTCCATGGGTCACCTCCTGTTCTGTGAAGTGCTCCTTAGATTGTTTGCCCCAAAATGCAGTTCTCAGAACTTGTCCACAAACTTTTCATAAACAAATACTCAGTGGTGACTGTTGACTGTCAACAGAAAGACAAACACCTTGAGCCATGATTCTGGCTCACTGAAGCAGGCGCAGATTTCCTTTATTCCTTTTAACAGGGTCTGCATTTTTTTTTTAAATTTTTAAAATACTTTTTAGTTGTAGATGGACACAGTATATTTATTTTATTTATTTATTTTTATGTGGTGCTGAGGATCAAACCCAGTACCTCATGTATGCAAGGCAAACACTCTACCATTGAGCCACAACCCCAGCCCCAGGGTCTGCATTTTACTTATTTTTATTATGAAACAGTTGTAGGTCATTATGAAGATGTAAAAAATATACATGATAAAAATAGTAACCTACAGTTTGTTTATATTTGTTTTGGGTCATATCTTTATAATCAAGGCATAAATGAAAGCTTTCAGAATAATAAAAATAAAATAAAAAATAATGAAAAGTAATTTAATTCTCTTGAAAATCTACAAGCTAGCTAATATTATAATACTCATTTTAGAAAAGAGGCTTACAGACTTAAGTAATTTGTACATGGTCATATAGGTGGTACGTGGTAGACTCAAGATTTGTCCTCCTAAATCTGATTCCAGAGTACATGTGCTTAATCACCATGGTTCACTGAAACAGAGTCATCTTGAGAAAGTTTAAAAACAAAGGGCAGACTGGAAATAAGGAAGCATAAATCTTACCATGAAATTATTAATATCAAAATTATATAAAGAATTTTAACAAATAAGGTGGAGATATTTCACTTAATTAAAAATGGCAATGAATATGATTATGTAACTCAACAAAAAATACAGATGCACTCAATAATATCAATATATTAATTAGGAAAACATAAGTCTTAAAAACAAAGTTTTGTTTCATCTACAAAATGGCATGATTATTCGGGCACAGAATTGCACGCTCAGGAGGCTGAGGCAGGGGGATCACAAGTTCAAAGCCAGCCTCAGCAAAAGTGAGGCGTTAAGCAACTCGGTAAGACCCTGTCTCTAAATAAAATGCAAAATAGGGCTGGGGGTATATGATACTGAGTTCAATTCCCAGTATCAAAAAAATTGGCATGATTATATGAAGTCTAATAATAACTAGACTTGGCCAGATTGCAGGGAGTAAACATTTTTATATAATATAAATAGATATATGTTTTTTTCATAGGGAAGGTTAGGATTATTAATCAAAAATTAAAATTGTAAAACTCCTATTCTGTTACTACTTCCCCTCATTTTATAGATACACACATGTACAAAAAGTCATACTTATTAATATCCACAACATTGTTCCTAATATTAAAAATTTGGAAATAATCCCATTGCCTAACACAGCAGTATATTCAAGTTCTCATGATAACGTTAATGATTGTTAATATTCGTAAAACTATCATTTTGCCACACTTTCAATATTTTTATGGATATTATTTTATCTAATTGAAATAAACAATAATCATCAAGCCTATGAACCTGCCCATTTAGATATGTGCAAACAGAGTCATAGCAAGCCTAACTAGTTTGCCTGAGATCACATAACAAGATAATGAGAGAATCGAGCCCCAGAACCTATCTCTTTCACATAGTGGCTGTCTCTGGAGTGACTAAAAAACAAGGTGGCTCTAAAAATGGAAATGTCTCTGAGATGTATGTGCAAAGAAGAAAATAAGTTTCTGTGCAAACTCTTTTTTAAAAATAGTACATTATACTTATGCATAATAGTGGGATTCTCTATTCCACATTCTTACATACACTTAACATAATTTGATCAATCCCATTCCCTAGCACCTTCCTTTTCTCTCTGCTCCCAACTCCCTGTGTTTATTTTTCATTAGTCTTTATTACTCCTACTATAGAATAGAAATAACTAATTTTGCAATTGTGACTCTTTTCTGGGATGTTTGTATACAGGGGCCCAAACTGATTTTAGTTCCTTATGTGCTGCTACAAAAGAATAACACCCACTAAGAATTTATTCACTCACAATTATGGTGCCTGGAAAGTGCAAGATCAAGGGGGTGGAATGTGGCGAAAGCCATCTAGCTATGTCATGCCTTGGTGGAAGGCAGTACATGCCTGAGAGGGAAGTGAGTATCCATTCCCACCTAAGTTTGAATTCCAGAACTAAGACCACAATGAAGACCACAGCTTCATGACCCAAACCACATTCTTGTTAGAACCCCACCTCCCAACTCTATTATGGATTTTTCAACATATGAACTGAAGGGAACACATTCAAACTCTAATACTCTGCAAATGTCCATGTCTTTCTTTTAAGTACATCTTATGTGTGATAATTTTATATTTTTCTAACAAATTTATTCTGAATATATTCTCTTCTTTAATTATCCAGCTATAGATTTACTTTTTTTTTGTTAGTTGCTTAAGACAATACAATGATCTTGACATATCATACATTTGATTCAAATGGGGTATGGATTCTCATTTTTCCACATGTACAGATTGCAGGATCACATTGGTTATACAGCCATGTTTATACATACAGTAATACTAGTGTCTGTTGTATTCTGCTGCCCTTCCTATCTCCCCCTCCCCTCCCCTCCCATCACCTGTCTCTACCCAATCTACTGTGACACATTTCTCTCTCTCTCTTTTTTTCTTCCCCCCCACACCATCATGTATGTAATTTTTTATAACGATGGATTAGGGTCTCCTTCCATCTTCTGTGCAATTCCCCTTCTCCCTCCCATTCCCTCCCACCTCTCTTCTCTATTTAGTGGTAATCTTCTTGTCATGCTCTTCCTCCCTACTCTGTTTTGAGTCACCCCCCTTATGTCAAAGAAGACATTCGGCATTTGTTTTTTAGGGATTGGCTAACTTCACTTAGCATAATCTGCTCTAATGCCATCTATTTCCCTGCAAATGCCATGATCTTGTTATTTTTTAATGCTGAGTAGTATTCCATTGTGTATAAATGCCACATTTTTTTTATCCATTCATCTATTGAAGGGCATCTAGGTTGGTTCCACAGTCTAGCTATTGTGAATTGTGCTGCTATGAACATTGATGTAGCTGTGTCCCTGTAGTATGCTCTTTTTAGGTCTTTTGTGTATAGTTCGAGAAGGGGAATAGCTGGGTCAAATGGTGGTTCCGTTCCCAGCTTTCCAAGGAATATAGATTTACTTTTTAACATACAAGATTGATCTGAATTTTATCATGTTTCATGGTCTAATTTTTAAAGTTTTATTAGTTTATAGTTTTATCCTTGTACCTGGGACTTTTTATATTGTATGGATATAAATGATTGTTTTTATAATTTTGAAGATTATGTATTTTAGGCTTATAGAGATGATCTTTTAAACAAAAAATTCAAAGCTCTCTTAACTAATTTATCGACATTAAATAGCGTCTTTTGGCTTTCCTATCCAAAGGATGAAGAAATTTGTGTTTTAGCTTTCTCAGTCCTGCTTCCTCTCCCTCATTTCATTAATCTTCTTGTTTTTATTAATTTAATTTTGTTGACATTCCTGAGTTTGCTACTTACTAGCTGCTTAACCTTGCACAGGTGTTTTCATCTGGGTTTCAGTTGCCTCTTCTATACAATTAGAATAATGGTGCTTGCCTCACAAGGTTATTATAATGTTACTTCTATTAAGATGACCATTAGTCTTATTATGCTAATGATACTTTCATGTCTTTAAAAAAAACTTAAACCTGAGATCTTGATTTATATCAGAAATCTATTTTCTACTATATAAAATGAGGAATTTAGCACATGTACCTTTTTTATCACTCCCTACCTATCTTCCTCCTGATAGTTGTTACTGATATTTTTGTCTTAAGTGTCTTTCCTATAGTATTTATAATTTAAAATCATAGACTCTAATGACCATGTCTCCATTTTTATTAGAATTATATTATTTCCTCTGAGATAGACATATTAATCTACATTTATTTTTATGATTTCATCCATTTTTACACTAAATGGGTTATTCAAAGAAATATATTTGGGAATAGGTATAAAGTGAGGAACAAAATTATTTTTTATTTCAAAGGATTAAAAATTGGTGTTGTTAGTACACTGATTACAGTGTACTAACACCAATTACTAGATGGTCTCACTGATTTCCTTTTATGTGAAATGCCATGGATATCATATGCAAATACTTATAATGTGTTTCTGTTACTTAACAATACCCTGATTTACTTAATTTCCTTATTAATCATTTATGATTATTCTCTAAGTGCCTACAATCTTCAATGCCTGTCCAGAGGATAGGAATACAAGGGAAGCAAAATACATCAAGTACTTGACTTCCCATGTTTATTGAGGTCACTTGCAGACAGCTCTGTCATTGTGAGAGCTGAAGAGGAGAATGGAGGAATAATTTTAAAATTGATTTTAGACAGAATGCCTTTGCTGAATTTGAGGAGAGAATGAATGCCCTCTTATGTCTACAGTATTTATTTTATAAAACAATTTAGGTATATTGCCATAGTCAAAATATTTCTTCTTCCTACATATAAGCATGCAATAACTATATTTTTACTTAAATCCTTTGACTTAGCAATGCTCTGCAGTTTTATATGTATTTTTTGCACATAATTAAATTTGGACTTAAATGGTATATATTTTTATAATATTTATTTTTCATTTTTTGTTGCTAGTGCATTGAAATACAGTTGATATATTTATGTTCAACTTTTTAATAAATTGTTGCTTATCTCTTGTTTGTTCTCTGTGTCTGGTAACACTTTTTGTTATAAAGTTTACTTTATCTGATATAATAAACTAGCTTTTTTATGATTCGTGTTTATTCTTATTCCATATTTTACTTTCAACCCTTCTGTATCTTTCTATATTAATCTTTATATTTAATGTATATTGCTTTTATTAACAATATATTTGGATTTTCTTTGCTTGCTTGGTCTTATTAATTCATTCTTACATTCCCACCTTCTAATTAGAGTATATTGTTCATTTACATTTAATAGTAAAAACTGATATTATTTTATTTAAGTTTACCATGTGACTTTGGTGTTTTTTTTTAATCTGTTCCTTTTTTTTCACCTTAGATTCCCATTTTCTGCTTCCTTTGGATTAATATTGTATTTTTAGCATTCCACTTCATAACCTTTATTAGATTCTATCTATACCCCTTTGTTTTACTCATAAAATTTTAGTGTTATTCTAGAGATTAGAATATGTATGCATAAATCATCATAGTCAATTTTGAAAGAATGCCATGCATTTTAGCATATCTTATAATGATATTTATTTTTTATTACCTCAATCTTTTTGCTTTATCTTATAACATATTTATGATTACAGATGATGCAACTCCATAATGTTAATATTGATGTTTTGAGCTGGAGAACTTACTTTAACATTTAGTTTAAAGCAAGCCTTACACATCCTTTCACATTCTAATCCATCTCGTAAGTACACACATTTTTATTATTGTAGATTCATATTGTCTCAGCATAGCCTGATGCATTGGTATTGCTTGCTGGGTCCTAAATGGCAGATAAAGGTATGTGATGGCAAAAACTCAAAATATCTCGACATAGACTAACTCAACTATAATATCCATGGTCGGAGGGCTGTGGTGAACTTTAGCTATCATCAGCATCTAAGTGGTGACAGCTGCAATGGGAAGTGGAGGTCATTAGAGCTTCTAGTCTGTGAGGATGCTTGGAAGCAGAAGAAATAACAAACCAAGACTAGAGCGCTGGCTATTTTTCAGTTTTATATGTCATAAAACCTCATTTGTTCCTCAGACCAAGCAAGTAATACATGCTTTATCTATCATCCTTATTTCACAGATTAGAAAGTCAGGCATCTGACTGTTATATTTATGGTTGAGTTTTTGGTTAGGGAGGACATTAACTGGTCACAGTGGATACCAGTTGGTTACAAGTGTTTGACACTCTCTGACTTAGAAGTTGATAGGAAAAAAGGTAGAACATCAATTACCTTAGACTTCAGAGGAATTAAGAAGACAAGTGTGACTCCACCCCATACTACCACATGAACTTGCTGCATAAGAGGTGGGGCTGGGAAAAGTACAGCTCAGTAGTCACATACTTGCCCAGGACTAAGACTAACCATTTCATGTTAGTTCAATTTCTAGATGAAGATGGGACTTCAGTGGTGTCTTATCCAATATTTTTTAGATCTGTTCTGGGAACTGGTTGGCACCAAATTGTGACACAGTAGGATAATGGAAAACTTGGAATGATAAAGTGGACTGCTGAAGCCACACATAGACCATTCTCTTATTCCATATTATAAAAAATCAGAACAAATAAAAAATAAAAATATGTCTATGTAATTCTTTTTCTTTGTGTATGTGAGGGGAGTACCAGAGATTGAACTCAAGGGGCACTTGACCACTGAGCCACATCCCCAGCCCTATTTTTTTTTTTTATTTTATTTAGAGACAGGGTCTTACTGAATTGCTTAGTGCCTCAATTTTGCTAAGGCTGGCTTTAAAGTGGCAATCCTTCTGTTCAACCTCCTGAGCCACTGGGATTTCAGGTGTGTGCCACTGTGCCGGGCTATGGCTACGGAATTCTTCATTAATGGTATGCTTGCCTGTTTTTCATGACCTCCACAGAATAATTTTAGAGTATTTGTGTTGTTCTTTTAATTGGACAAGTAGCCACAAACCCTGAGAGCAGAAACTATGCCCTTCTGCTGTCCCTTATCAAAGTAACCCTAGAATTTGACTTCATTTGTCCTAGTTATCTCTACCATTAACATGCACACCATACTCTTCTGCCTCAAACCTCCAAAAATCTCTGTGTATAAAAAAGTATATAACTGACTATCACTTCTTGCCTAAAGCCTAAATAATTTTTTCCTAAACATTTAACTACAGTTTTCCTTTTCTCAACTTATTGTAATTTTTATATTTTCCCACAAGTGATAAATTTTAACTCTAAGGAATCATAACACATTCTGTTACAATTTTCTTCTGTGTTAAGATTCTATAATATTGCAAAATAAAAATAAAATAATTTTTTGGGACTGAATCATAGATTTTCTAAGGTTCTGCTCAAGGTATTTGTAAAATTCACTTCTGAATATCAAGGCCAGAACAACTTGGGCAAAGAAATAGCAATATGCTGAAGTTGTCTTGCATGTTTATTAGTGTAATGAATCATATTTATGAAAGCATTACAAAGTTATAAACAGTTATAATATAACAGTGCAGAGTGGTACATCCCAGATACTCAATATATATCCATTTTATTACTGCAGTGGACCAACATTACAATTAACTAAAGAAATGAGATACACATAAGTTATTTCAAAACACAAGTGAGCAGCAAAAGGTCAGCTTTCTGGATTACTTTAAAAGTGCATTGTCATAAGCCACAGATAACTGTACAGCCATCAAAACATTGTACATCAACCTGTGAACTCACTCTTTCTACAACACCATTACAATACTATAAAACAAAATTTTAACATGATAAAGAATTTTGGTTTTGAAGCTGTGCATAATGAAGGAATTCAAGGCGAAAAGCACAAGAATGGTTTTATGCATATAGTAATATCTCTGTCAATAAGATCTTGCTGTTCAATCTGTCAATCATTTTCCAGCCTACCCAAGCATCTGTCTTGGTCAATGACGCATGTCTACCTCTGAACTGGTTCTTCCAGGCTCTGTTTCCTTCTGCCAGCCTAAATCTATGCAGATGGATGACAGCAGGTTACCTTGTCTCTTAGCTCTCTGTTTTACACACTCAAATGCCTTCTCTTGTCTTAAAGAGAAAAACCATAATGATGGATTATAAGGCCATGATATCATTTTGTAATCTAACATTATTCCTAAAACTCTAACATTGATCTGCATGGTGCTCTTTGAAGGGACTGCTTGCTTTTAGGATGGACTCAACTATTTCTTCCTAGGAATGGAGAAAATTCCAGGATTCATTCATTTTCAACACAGTTCTTAAAAGCTTTATGTTCAGCAAAATCCAAATTATATTTTGAAGCATTTTCTTCTTGCCTTAAAAACCTTTTAGTGTTTAAGGGAAATATAATCAATAGCTACTCCTTGTGCTTAAAATGTAAATCAATAAAAAGCTTGTGTTTTTAGTTATTTGAGGTCCTCAAGTATTTAATTTTATAGCATTATTTGTCATTTGTGATTTTTAAGAATTTCCCCAAAATTTGCTTATAAGGCACTATCAGTTCATTTGAAAATTCAAATAAATTATGAAACATCAACCTTTATCTTAGTTAGAATATTGAACATATAAACAGGGCCTTAATCTATATGGTAATACTTCTATTTATTGTAAAATCCTACCCTCCAAATATTATTGTACCTAAAAGGTGATTGAAGTTCTAGAAATTAATGTTTAGAATCTGAATGTACTCAGTTCTTGACTCTAAACATGGACATGGTCCTGGCTGTGATAAAGATATATATAATAACTTCACCACTACTGAAATCCCTTTTGTTTGCCACATAAGATCAAATATCTAAAGAGGATTTTGAGTTACTTGACAGTGACACCATCTGGGTGTTTCAAGTGGGGAGAGGCTCAGGCCTGACTCAGGTGGACACATTCTTCTAGATAATTCCTTCCAAGCTTCCTCCACAGGTCACTTCTCTCTGTTGACTTTATCTGTATCCTGGTCTAATGCCTCCTCACTGTTCTCTGCTGGAAGGTAGCATGGAGGAGATGTAGTCCAGTGCTTGAAGCAGGCGAATGAGACAGACCTGTGAGGTGGACAACTCAATGAGGCCCTCTGTAGTCTTCCTTTAGTGGCTGCAAGGAAAGCCCTTTTTCTCAGTCTTGGCCCTAGGGACTCAGCACATTCTAGCACAGATGTTGTATGATTGACAGCCAACTTTCTTTAGCCCTAGGGGTTGGGGGAGTAGGGTGGCACGGGATTAAAAGAAGAGCAGATGTCTAGCTGAAGTTCTCTGGTTTTCAAGCCAGCAGGGTTGATTGCTATCTGGCCCTCTTCTCTTACACTGAGAGTTGCCTTTTGTTGAAATGCCAGTATAGTACTCAACTGTCTTCAGTAGTTTGAACCCCAAAGAGGTCATATCTGTAGGTACCGCAGTTAGCAAATTAAAAATAACTTCAGCTCTCAAGTAATAAAATTTTATTTCTGAATGGTAAGCTTATCATTTTATTACTGTTGTTGTTATTATTTTGTGGTGCTAGGGACTGAATCCAGGAATTCACACGTATTAGGCAAGTGCTTTACCAGTCAGCTTTCATCTACAAATTATTCTCATAAAATATTAAGTACCTAGATTTTGCCACCTTACTATTTGACAATCAACTTTTAAAATTTATATGTTTTATACAGTTTATGTAACCTCAGGTATTTATCCTGCTTTTTCTTTTTGTTCCTGTGGAACAATGTGATTTTGTTTCATTCGACAAATTGTAAATAGTTTGTCTTACATTTATAGCTATTTCTCTTACATTCTTGAGCATTTTTGTTTTTCTCATTTAAAAGACATTTATTCCTACATTATTATCTTTTCAAGACCAGATGACTAAAAAATTTATACATGAAAACCACTCTGCAGTGTTAAAACTCCCTGTCTTTCTCAATAGAGTAGTGGGTCCTAGAATTGTAGTATTTAGCAACATAGTTCTCTCTGCATATTTTGAGAGTAATGGGGTAGAAAGTTTTTAACTCTTTTTGGACATAAGGAGCCATTGCCTTCCTGGAACTAGACAAAATTTTACCTCAATCATAATCATAATATTATACTATGATAATGTTGTTAAACTTTCCATGGCCATTATCACTCCCCCCATAGCAACGCTACATATCATTCTTGTCAAACCCACATGTATCAGAGACCTGAGAATGGGAGCAGTTAGGAACCTTCCCAAAGTTAACAGGCTGGGAAGTCTTTTTGTGTTTGAGCCCAGATCTTTTTCCTCTAAAGTCCCAGATGCTTTTGGTAATGGCAGTGTCTTGGTTTTGTGTATGGAATATGATACTTGGATTCTTAAGAAGTGGAAAAGATTAGATCAAAGACTTATTTAAAGTACAGTTATCTCATTAGCAAATTTAGTCTCTTTTCTGTAAAATAATAGGTATGTAAAAATAGACCAACCACCCAGAGACAAGACATCTGCTCCTTAATCAGGTGTGTTCTTGTTTAAATGAGAGAAATCAGTGCAGAGGTGGCACAGAGGGAAAAGCAGATTTTGATAAATATTCTAAACTGTAACAGAAATGGAAAGATAAATTATTTTGGCAAAGTTGCATAAATTGTGTTGATAAGTTCTCAGTAAACTACAGAGAGATATAACTTAAAGTCTTATGTAAAAATTCAAAGATTACAAAAGTCTTTATTCTTTGAAAAACTTTCTAAATTTCCACAGAATTTCCAACAGTCTAAATTTCCACAGAAGTTCCTTACCTGAATAAAAACACTCTATTTTTTCCAAATTTATATCTTTTCTTCTTATTGATATCTACACTAGCCAGTAAATGCATCAACTTACTAGCAACCAAGTTTCCTAACATTTAGAAATTCCTCTTTTTGTATATCTCAATACACATCCCTCTTATTCACATGCATATACAAACCACACACACTCACATATACTCAGGCAAACAATAAAAGGAGACACTGAGGCAATAACTGTTTTGAATTAATTTTGGCATCAAGCCAACAGGTGCATGCAAAAATGTAATCATTAAGTAGCACCAACACTGGGCTCTATCTTTGTCTTTAGATGTTCTTAAGTCTGAAGGACTCTTTCAGAGCATGTCTGTAATTGTATTGGGAAGAAGGTGGGTATGGCCATCCATAATATTTTAAGGTATATTAAAAATATAAAACACTAGAGCTAATATGTTTGCCCAACTTTTTAGCATTTTGAAACTTGTAATTCTAGAAGAATACTTTTGTTGTTGTTGTTGCTGTTTTTACTTTGGGGCAATATTGGCATAAAGAGGCAAAGTATGTTGCTGCATAATTAACTCAAAACATTTCCACATTGTATTTTTTGCTCCTTGAAACCAACCTAGCTTGCTTGCTTGCTTCTGTCTTTCCTTCCTTCCTTCCTTCCTTCCTTCCTTCCTTCCTTCCTTCCTTCCTCTTTCCTTCCCTCTTTTCTCTGCCTCTCCCTCTGCTCCTCCCTCCCTACTTCTATCCCTTTCTCTCCTTTTTTTCTCTTAATAAAAATAATTTCTCTTGAGAAAACTTAAAGTCTGGATGATCTCAATGATGGCTGCCATGATGTGGAGAATTTGTAGAAGAAACAGTTACATTTTTTTATTCATGAAAGAGGGAAAACATCAGATCTGCAAATGAAATTTTGAAAGAGCTTTAATTTTTATATTCTTTAGTTTGTAATTTCATGCTCCTAACCACATTGTATTTGCCATGACTTTCACTAGATACTGGTTTATCAGATGCCACTTTACATAGAATTATGTTCAGCTATATGTACGGGAGAGACTTGAAGACATGGACTATTTTAAGAAAGAATCAACAAATATATGAAAAAAAATCAACATTTCTAGTAATTAGAGAAATGCAAATCAAAACTACTCTGAGATTCCATCTCATTCCAGTCAGAATGGCAGTTATCATGAACGCAAGCAACAATAAGTGTTGGCAAGGATGTGAGGGAAAAGGTCCACTCTTACATTGCTTTTGGGACTGAAAATTGGTGCAAACACTCTGGAAAGCAGTATGGAGATTCCTTAGAAAACTTGGAATGGAACCACCATTTGACCCAGCTATCCCACTACTTAGTTTATACTCCAAAACAGCATACTACAATGACCCAGTAACATCAATGTTTATAGCAGCTCAATTCACAATAGCTAAACTGTGGAACCAACTTAGATTCCCTTCAATAGATGAATGGATAAATAAAATGTGGTGCATATACACAATGGAATATTACTCGGCCTTAAGAAGAATGAAATTATGACATTTGCAGGTAAATGGAAGGAGTTTGGAGAATATCTTGCTAATCAAAATAAGCCAATCCCCCCAAAACAAAAGCTGAATGTTTTCTCTGATAAGTGGATGCTGATTCGTAATGGGGAGGAGCATGGGGGAAAATAGAGGAATTTTGGATAGGGCAAAGGAGAGAGAGGGGAAAGGAGGGGGCATGGGTATTAGGAAAGATGGTGGAACGAGACTCATATCATTACCCTAGGTACATATATAATGAAACTAATGGTGTTACTCTTTGTGTACAATCAGAGACATGAAAAATTATGCTTTATTTGTGTACTATGAATCAAAAATGCATTCTGCTGTCATGTATAACTAATTACAAAACTAAATTAGTTAAAAAAAGAATCAGGTTAATCTGCTATGACTATTAATTTAAGAAAGGCTGTAAAATAAATAAAGGGTACACATTTTCTAATTGCACCTACACTGTTGTGATACAACATACATAAAAAACCAGGTAGAGTGCTCTGATTTCAAATTCCATTGTGGTGTCAGGTCAAAGAGTTAGCTTTCAGGATATGTGCAAATGTATTTACCATTTCTAGAAATCATGTATACACACATCTGCTTAAAATAGATTCTAAGTCCTCTCAGAAAGACCAGAGCTATTTTAACTAATCTACAATTAACAAATTATTTGCACCAGATGGACAGAAAAGCAGTGATAGAAAACACTGTGGGGGCTAATTTTTTCCCTATGACCTGCTGTAGTTATTACATGATATTAAAGTTAAAGAAAAAATCAAGAGACTGACTGAAAACACAATGTTAATAATAAAACAATAAAAAAGTTGATAAAATTTAATAGCAAGAAGGGAATGGTAAGTGGTCCCAAACCAACACCCAATAAATAATAACTATCTAATTTTAATGAAGGAGCCTGAAGCTCAACATAGATCATCTAGTACTTTTAAAAATAATGGATGACACATATAGATAAACTAATGTGATTTAGTTTCATAATGTACAGTCCTCATGGATTTTTAACAAGATACTAATTTCTTGTAGGATTATTCTTGTCATAAAAATGAAAGTACATATTTACAGTTCATACTGAGGTTTGAAAATAAGTTTCACTCATTAATTAAGTGGAATAATTCTATTCTTAAAAAGAAACATTTTAATGTTTTCATTTCATGGGACCAACAATACTTGTGAAATCTCATTTACTATGTGTTTCAAGTCTGCTTTTGTTCCCTGGCAATATGTCACCTTTATTATGGTACATTATGGCTGTGAATGGACATGTCACAAGAATGAGATCCTTTAGCCTCATTGCTACCAAGAAGAAGATTTTGTATTCACTGCTGATAAAAAACAAACTTAAAACTCATGGGCAGGATTAAAACAATGAATGGGAGTGATCTTGTACCATATCCTGGTATTGCCTATTGTTTATCTTTGTTAAAAGTAAATGGTGTAAGGGCTCATCAAGGTATAGTTGTTGGATGCAGGTCAGAAAGATGCCATTCTTAATCTATCTTCTCCATTGCCACCTCATTCCATCTGTGCATGTCATTCTTGGATTTTGGAAGTCAACTTACCCAACTTTAACATGCACAATTTAGATACTTGTTTTCCTCTAAGAAAACAATGTACCAGTAGATTGTTTTGGTTATCCCTTTATCTTAACTTACTGAACTCAGTATTTCCCTTTGAATATCAATAGGCAGTCTATCAATTTAAACTCACTTTCATTCACCTCCAGGATAAAGTTCATAGACTTGTATGCATTTTAAGTCTTTATTTGCCCAATAAGTAAAAGTAAACTAAAATATTATTTTATTTATCCATGCAAAAAATAATTGTCAGATTTCTATTATGTGTCTCATTTAGGGCTTTTGGGACACAGAATAGCAATATCTGTTTTCAGAGGTTTTTATGCTTTAGATATGAGATGTCTCTTAAAAGCTCCTGATAATCCAGGAATATTCAGAAGTAAATGATTAGATTATTATAGTTGTAACCTAAGTGGTCCATCCCAGTTTGAATAGACTGACTGGGTAGTAACTATAGGCAGGTAGGGTCTGGCTGGAGGATGTGGATTATTTGGGGTGTGCCCTGGAAGAATTATTCTTCTTGCAGCCAATTCTCTTCTCCTCTTCTTCCTTCTCCTTTCTTCTTTTCCTACCCCTCCTCTTCCTCCTCCTCCTCCTCCTTCTTCTTTGTCCCCCTCTCCATCTCCCTCCCTCCCTCTCTCTTTTTTTCTCTCTCTCTTCTTCCTGAACCCATCATGACCTGGGCAGCCTTTTCTTCAATGGGCTTTGCCACCATGATGTGCTGCTTTATCTCAGTCACAGAGCAATGGAGTTGGCCATCTAGAGACTGAGATCTCTGAAACAGTAAGCTGTAAATACACTTTCCCTTCTACAAGTTGTTTTTGTTGGGTATTTTGGTCACAGGGATGCAAAAGCTAAAACAGTGGTGAACACAGTCCATCAGAAAAAGCAGGTAGATAAGTTGAATTATATCTTTAAGTACTGAGTACTAAAAAAATCCTATGAGCAAATTGCTACAGAAAAATGACTCTGGCTAAAAAATTTGGGAAAGACTGCTGGTACTTTGGACAAGATGACAGTCATGAATTAGACTGAAGGGTTCCTTTGAGTCCAAATTTGTGAGCTACACATAGGTACCTTTCCTGATTCTCTCATTAGTAGTAATTATGCCAATCATTTGAAAACTAAAAGTCAAAATATTTTAGTTTATATTTTTGAATATTTTAAATACATTTCTATTTTTCATGTGTATAAGTCCTATTTATTTATTAGTTTAAAAACTCATAAGCCAAAATCATCTTTTTTTTTTCCAAATTGCTATGGTCTGAATGCCCCAAACAGTCATGTGCTGAAATTCAGTCCCCATTGTGGTTCTATTAACAGGCAGGGTATTTTGGGAAATGACTCAATCACCAGAACAAAGCTTTATAAAACGGTTAGTTCATGTGGGGACACTGCACGTGTCCCTTTTGTCATGTGAAGATACAGCAAGAAGCCTCTCACCAGACACGAAATGAATGTACATATCATATATATATATATATATATATATATATATATATATATATATATATATATATACTACCCTTTCAATTAATGTAAGATATTCCCAGAATTAAACAAAATGTGTTAATTGCCTAAATGATTTTGAATTGAGGGTGAAAGACAGGGATGAATAATCACCCAGCTCTTCCAGTTTATATATGAGATTTGGACAAAATCATGCAATCTATCATATTCTTATCTGTAAAATATACAGTTGTATGATTGCTAAAACCTACTTGAAAATCTAAATGTTAGGACTACTAAGGCTTTCTTGGAAAAAAAAAATCTCCCATAGAGATTCATGGTGGTTTTATAAAAAAACGTGGGTCATGTCTTCGTTTTGCCTTTATTGCTTACCTATCCAAATAAAAGCACAGGGCAACCTATTAGGATTTTCATAAATATTTGAGAAGGGGAAAATGAAGAGCACTGAACTACAAGTAAAAATCCTGGTATCTAGAGGAAAGTACTTTTAGAAGAGTAAAGATCCTGAAAATTTACTCTTCTATAAAGAAATAAAAAGTGGCAAAACTTGTCAAAATCTACTCCTTCAGAACTGTATGAATTCAATAAAGGTTTGCAACAAACCAAAGAGCATTTGTTTGAAGAAATAAAAAAAGCAGCTTAATCTTGGTCAAAATGCAAACTTTTATAATGTCTTAACTTTCCCACTTTCTAATCCCTTTTCCCAACATATATAGTGTCTGTGAAAAACAGTTTCTTTGCAAACCCAGTAGCTATGAAAACTTGAAACTTGTAGCCCAGTAACCACAGGAGTGCAGAATAAGAGCACTATCCCCAGAGACTTTTCATTACTTGACTTATATGCAAGTACCTGACAATCATCAGTGTTAAGAGTTTGTCTCTGTTTGTCCTGACTCAGCTTGCTTTGTGCAAGTTGTGTGTGTGTGTGTGTGTGTGTGTGTATTTATCAGCCTTATTCCTAGGATATTTGTCAAAAACAGTCAGCCGCAGATGATTAATATTGCAGTTGCCTGAGGCTTTGGTACCAGTTTGGATTAACAAGACAGAATCAACATTAAAAAAATGGAAAATAAGATATTCCTGGGAGGCTTTGGAAAGCAGGCTTTCTGGAGGAACACATATAAAGGAAAAGCTGTGCTTATGCCCAGGAAAGATATAAGAAAGACTCTAACCTCACCTCTGGATGAGTTTCAAACTCTATGAAAGCAGGAAGTGATGGATAAAGCAGAATTGTGAACTTCCTGTTGGAGCACTACATGTGTGTCTCAGTGTACACCTAGAACCTCTTTGGCAGGCTGGGAAACTTAGCAGTTCAAAGTTCTTAGGGAAATTTATGATCATTGTTTTCTGACCACAACTAAATATAGTCAAGCAGTTTAAATCCAAATTTGAAAAGCAGCAAAAGGAGAATAACTTGTAATTAGGCAGTCAAAAGTATCATTCAACTGAATCTAATTGTATTCATACAAATAAATTTAAGTATACATGATGAAAAAGATTCTGATTCAGTGTTATTAAATGAATGGCTTATGAGAAAGACAACATTACCAATATTATTTTATATTAAACTTTTCCTCTCTAAAACTATTCAAAACATTTTTAAATCAATAAATCATAACAAACTTATAGTCACTGTATTTGGAAATCTTAGCAAATACTTAGAAATCAACAATACCCATAAACTGCAATAAGTAGGCCTTGCTACCAAACTGACACTCCACAGGAAAATATCGATTAATCAAACTCATTTTTCTTCAAATGCAGTCATTAATCAAAAAATATTTTTCCAACTCTAATAAATGAGAATTCTAGGAGATTGTTGAAAAATTTAGTTTCTGCAGGAAGAAAAGGAAAGCTCAATGCCATTTCTATTTATACCAGCCAATTGACCTAATTTTATAACATGAAATTAATGACAAACAGTGAGAGAGGTCTTCTCTTGGCTATCTGTGAGAAATGTCTAAAGATCAAATGTTCACATGCCCTAGAATCATCTATTGCTTATGTGTGCCCTGTTATCTAAGATGTTCTGAATTCTCACTTAAATCTGAAACCATACAGATAAATGTCATGTTACCTTCTTTTCAGCTGTATTAGTCATCACGTGGTAACTAAAAATGTATAAAACATGCAAACAATTTAATAGAACATTGGAAAAAATGAGTGAAGTTTAATTAATGAGACATTATCTTTTCCTTCCCTCCACTTCTCTGTATAATTCACACTTGTCTCTCAGTTCCTTCAGAGTTGGTGAAAAGCAATAGTGCTTTATATGTAAATCAGCAAGAACAGTAATAAAGCAATGGAAAATTTTTGTGTACAAGGTTTCATTCTCTTTAACCTAAATCCATAGTACTGGGAACACATGGACCATAAGGTGATAATTGAGATTCACTGGAATGTTTGAGGAAGACACAAAAAATGGCTGGAGTTGTGAAGAGCTTTGACCACTCACTATGTGATCACAGAGGCTACATCTTGAAATCTCTTTCAATTTTATAATTCTATGTCCACAAATAGACACTTGTGTTTATTTTTGATTTTAGAAAAGTCAGAGCCTAAATATCATTGTACTGAAAAGCCACCAGTGAGAGTGAACTCTGACACATTTATATCTATCACGAGGAAACAAACTATAAAATTATGTTTTATAATTTGTAGAGAAACTATTCTGTTTATAAGAAGCTATGGTAGTAAAAATAAAAATGAAAGATGTGTCTTTTTGCATAAGTTAAAAGAAAGGAACAACTATTTTTAATACCTGTTGTGTTCTAGTTTTCATACTAGTTTGCAATATCCATCTTATTTTAAAACTCTGGAGTTCCAACTAAAATCATTTTTAGATAGAATTTTTAAAGCAAAATTAATTAACTATCTTAGGTCACAAGGCTGGCAAATACTGGAACTTAGGTCTGTCTGGTTCTCTAGTCCAAATTCTCTTTTTCACAGTTTTAAGTAACATAATTATAATCATAGTAGCAAAAAAATATGGAATTGTATAACAACATTTTTTTGCATAATTTAATTAGTCTTCATAGTAGCTATGTGAGATACATGAGTTTTGGAAAAATAGACATCAGTTATTCTATATGACTAGTGCCTGAATCTTATGATATCATCTAGTTTTGTTTTTTTTTTAAACCTAAGTATGTTGGAGTCTATTATTCTACTTTCTCCAAACATTCTTTCCAATATTAAATTATATTAAATTGTGTAGTAATAGTAATAGTTTATTAGAAATCTATGTAATTAGTGTGCATAGAACAGTTGCTACAGGAACAGCAACTGGACTCGATTCATATTTTGTTTCTCTTTTGTGTCATAGAAACTATGTAATTAGAGAATTTTCTTTCTTTTTTTTCCTTCTTTCTTTTCATTTATTTATTTATTTTGTGTGTGCCTGTCTAATGCATTGGCACTGTACAGAGTATGAGTATGAAGAGAGAGAAAGATCCCATAAACAATAAATTTATAGCCTTATAAAAATGGACAAGTATATATTACTTCTTACTTTAGAGATTGGTCTTTTTCAGGAAATTATTCTTACTTTAGGTTAAAGGGCCACTATTAAAATCTTGTAATATATATTGAATAGCTATGTGTGTGAAATTTGTGGACTGAAAAATATTAGAGTTCAATAAACTCCCAATAGAATGATATATAAGTGTAGTGTCGTTTGATACATTGCCAGTAAAACTATATGTAAATGTAGGGTAAATGTAGTGGCTTCTTAGTAGAGTTATTACATTTGGCTGAGGGATCAAAGAAGAAGATGGCTTCTGAGTTTGATTTTAAAACAAATTAGTTTTCTAAAGAGACATAACCAAAGAGGATTTTCACATATGGATTAATATCTGTAGTCATAGTTTTGTACTGGAAAGGAGACATCAATAATTAAGGAGACATCAATAATTAAGAAAAGGAAAAATACTAGGGTTGTTAGATGTCTGGAAAGAGGGACTAAAAGAGAGAGAATGAGGTCTTGGTAGTTAGGCTGTGAGATTCAGAAGGTATTCTAGAGCCCCCCGAAATAATAATCCATTACATTTTTGTTGCAGTGGAGTAACTTTACCAAATATTTTTTTTTAGGAATAAAGATAGATGAATTGGAGGCAGAGAGGTTAAGTGAGGACTGCTATGATGTCCTCCAGAGGACATGGAAGATGTCTTTTGACGCTCTGGGTTTTGAAAAATGTGGGAATTCTCTTTCTGATTCAATGATAGGGGGAATGGACTGGAAAACATCTTTTATCAATATCTAGCAAAGTTCAAGAACTGAAAAGCAAATGTGAGACCCAAATTACCAAAAACAAGGAGTCTTTGTAGAGTATATAAGAAAAGAACAGGGTGCAGACACTAAGAAAGCTTGGAGAGGAACTTAAAAGAGAATTAAATAGCAGTTGAAGAGCTGACAGATTTGTCTGAGGTTGAAAGTTCTTTAATTAAATATATTTGCCTTTATTTCTCTTTAAGAAATCTACCTTGAATGGACTTAACCTAATTGGTTTTCATTTTTTGTGTCTTAAAATATTCTTCCATGAAATCATTGCCTTCTTGGTTTCCCATCTCTGTTACTTTGTAAATTTATTTGAACATGAGATTACTGACCTGTCACCCGACACCATTCCTCATTGTCTTGCCTTAATTCATCTTCAGGCTAAATCCAAATTCACACGTGGAACAAGTACATCAATTAAACAGCCTGAAGGGAGAATTTCTCTCACTTATTCACTCTTAAGTTTCTTTTCTCCCCAGTACAAACACCTGTTCTATGTAAGTGTTTCCCATCACTAACTTAAGAAGGACCATTCTAATTAATCAGTGCTTTATTTTTTGCTTATAGGCAATATGTTTTCCCTGTCTTCTCCAGTAGACTAATCTTTTGAGTTTCAGTTGAAGTCATTTCTCTTCTTTTTACTTCATATTGACCATCTTAATTTTGTCTATGAACCTATATTTGCCTTATATTGATTGTGTTTTTTAATGTTTAAATTGTACTTTTATCTTCGTGATTTAATTCTATCATCTTGAAGATAGGAGCCAATTTATTTTCATGAATGATATACTACATGATATTAAACACATAGTAGAAACTTGTTAAATGCTTATTCAAATCAATTGCACTATGCTGTCATTTTGATTTTTAAGGAGTTCAATATTGTCTTCTCTCCATCATTATTATCATTTTTCTTTTCAAACTGTGTACACAGTGGCAAATTATCTAGGAAGTATCCTAATCAGTATCAATGGATTCTTAAAGTGGAGAGTAAAATACTCAATTGAGGGCATGTGGTTCAAGATACAGGCATTCTAGTGAGAGAATTGAACCAGAGGAAATGGGCTTACACTAAAGCCTTGTGGATTTTGGACATGGGAGAATAATATTTCTGGACCAAAAGATTTTAAACTGTAAAGAGTGGAAGAAAAAACATATTTGAAAAACTGTATCTCCATTCCATCTGTTTTTCAGAGTTATTCTGGAATTGCTGACCTCTCTGAGTCCTCCAGTTCTAAACTCCTTGATCTCAAGACTACAAACATTAAACTCCTGTTCTTTGCCAGGGTTTATAAAGACTAATCATAATTAAACCATGGAAGATTATTGTCACAGCTGAGTTCAATAAATGTTGGCAGAATTTACTCCAAATTAAGTTGGTAAAATGGATAAGCACCTGACTTCCCTATCCCATTCACCACCCAAAATGCTTTATAAAAATATTCTTTTACATGGCAGTTCAGAACTTCCTGTTCTGTTCCTGGTGAAAAGTTTTATTGCTTACACCTTTTTGGAATGTTGCAAAGAAAAACTCAACATTGGCTGTAAAACACTAAGAAATTTTAAAGTACTCTATAAATATTAAGTAATGACCAAATTAATTTTAGAAAATCCGAGTTAAAAATATTATAGAAACAGTTGAATATCCAAAGGAAAATTTGACTAAAATTGATCTTGCTGTTAAAAAGAAAAAAAACCAAAAAACTCTTGGGTTTTCCTAATATTCCCTTCTATATTCTACGTTTCCAATCAGAATGAGATAATTAAATAATTGCTGAAAAAATCTATGAACAAGGAAAGATGTGAGTAATTTGCCTTGGAGTTATTGTTCACTGCATGTTAAAATCTCTCTTTACGGCTGATATATAACAGTATTTGCCGCAAGATATGAAGTCATGTTCTCCTAATAAAAAATGAGAATAATGAAGAATAATCCCATTCTAACAAAAATTAATGATATAACAAATACACCAAGTTGTGTTAGTTAACACTATTGTGGGACATTGCCAGTGATTGCATTGTGTGATTTCCTCCAAATACGAAGAGGTATAAAATGCTTACACATCACAGGAGTCCTGCTTTATTCCAGCTGCCTCTGAGCCCTGTCAGTGATCCTCTCAGTCTGATATAGCAGAAAACAATCCTCTGGAGTGTTTGAAATAACATGAGGCCCTGATACACTTTGGCAGTCCTCACACACACTCAAGGCCTCAATTCCTTCTGGAATCCTTGTGCTGAGGGCCTCGGAGTGCGTGACCTCAGCATTAATTTGAATTTACCTCTTCCCCAGGCTGGCATCTTACTGATGCACTTGCTCAGCTTGCTATATGTTGGTACCTAACGGGGACATCTTGGCTAGTGGTGATGAAGGTGCCAGAGCATCTGACTGCCAGCTTAGACTGCCAACTGGCCCGAGCTTCCTAGGCAGCATCTATGTGGTGTGTCACACATCCCTGTTACTCCTCCCTTATGGAAAACAGCACAGAGTGCTCCTAGAGTTAAACCAGTGAAATTTTTATTGACTTCTGGCAGCCTCAGTGAGTGATTTGTTTTATGACTGAATTCTCGTGAATGATCTCAGAAGTTAATGTAGGAGATTCAGAATGCCAGCAGCTTGGGGCAAAAACCCAAATCAGTCTCTCATTCTCTGAGTCTGCTTCTCCATGGTGGTTAGGCTGGAGAGAACAGGCTAGGTTTGCTATGCACAGCAGCAGGGCATGAGGTGGTTCTAAGGAGGCATAGCTGGGCAGACCATTTATAGCTTTTATTGCCTCTGAGTTGTGAGACTCAGCTGTATGACAGAGCTGAAACTGGGGCATGTTTAGTGCCCAGTGGATCTAGGAGTCTCCCTTTGCTGTCTAGGCTGTGGTCTGTTTCACACATATTGGCTTTTCAATGCTCCAGATATGTTTTACCTCTTGTCAAAATCTTACCCTCAGACAGCAAACTATTACTTTTTTTCAGAATTTTAGAATTTAAAAAGAAATGTGACAAAGCAGAGTAGTTAAGAAGCAGTTGCTTATTACAAGGTAGATTTGTCTATCCTTCCTCAAGAGGAGTATAATCATTCACTTGTTGATAAATGAAATATGTTTTTCTTCATTCTAACTTTTGGGAAGGCTATGGAATCCAGGTCTTTTTTTTTTTCTAGATACTAAGTGTCCAGTTCAGATAGCTGCATTTTGATATTTTAAGGTCAGATGGGAAAAATAGCAGATTAAGAAATTAATTATGACATAAAAGTTGGTATAAGAAATATTAGAGCAAGTTATATTTTTTCATCCGCTTGTATGATTTTGATGAAAAGTATTAGCTTTGAACCATAATTTTCTTCTTGCCCTTGTTATTGTTGGGATGTCCAGTCAGGGTCTAGGTCCTTGGTGTCCCAAACAAAGAACTGAGCCAGACACGTAGAAGTAACAAGCAAAGTACAGATTATTGAAAGTGAAGGTAAGAGAAGCACTCTATAAGGTAGAGGAGAGTGGGCCCAGAAAGGCTCAAGGCCCCAATGACTGAAAATTAGTGTTTTATATGCCCAGCTGTGAGATGTTCTCTTTTCCGTATGGACTGGACTGAAGACCCTTACTCCATTTGCTCCCATTGTTTACCTTATGACACCTGATTAGAATATTGTCCAATTTCCCTCATTTGTTATTTTAGAAAACCTAACTAAAATACTGCCCACTTTATCCCCATTGACCATTTTGAAATATCAAACCTGTGGTGGGAGTTGTCATGGTGAAAAGTCCTCAGTGGTGGGAGTTGTCATGGTAATGGGACTTATCAGAAACAGGGACATGAAGATTCATCTCCTTGTCTTGTCCTCCAGTGGCACCTTTCTTATACCTTGCCTCTGCCATCTTGACATCCTACCTAACGTTTCCCCCTGAGAGTTCTGATCCAAAAATTCTTTTTGGGCCGCTGCGGTGCTAGCAGTCTCCTCTTCTTACAGTTGCTTCAGGCCGACAATGGGAAGTGCTGTCCCTGCCTATTTGGTACTTAAGGAATTCTCACCCTATCTGGTCAAGATGAGACAGTGGCATACCTAGGTCCATTAGGATCAGTTTGTAGCCAAGATGGCTTTAACTTGGTGTGGGGTGAGGACCTCAAGAGGTTGTCCTGAAGTAATCTTAGTGGCTCTGTTATCAGAAGAGAAATAGCCACCACCACTTTCAGAAATCCTGGCCATCCTATGGTTGCCCCATCTACTTTCTTGGAGAAATAAGCCACTGGCCCCTAGGTCTTGAGTTAGGACCCCTGTGGCTCTATTTCTTTACTTTCTGCCACATAAAGAGTGAATGCCTTAATTAGGTTAGGTATTCCTAAGTCTGTGCCTGGATAAGGACCTGTTTTAATACCCAAAGACCATTTCTTTTTATTTACTCCATTCCAGAGGCTGTGGCCCTTTTATGCCTTCATAGAGGGGTTTTGGGATAAGGCCAAAGTTTGGGATCCAGATTCTACAGAAGCCTGCCATTCCCAAAAAGGAAGTTGAGCTATTGCTTATTAACCAGCAGACCAAACTCACAAATGGCCCTCAGTCTGTCCTGGGAAATTCGTTTGGTCCTGGTGAAAGAATATATCCCAAATATGGCACCCTCTGTTGGGAAATCTGGGCCTTGTTTTTAGATACTTTGTATCATCTTTCTGCCAAAATACTGAGCATTTCCATGGTGTTTTGACTGGAGACTTTCTTGATTGGACTACATATCATTGGACATCTATATATTGAAGTATCCCAACCTTCTTGAGCTTGAGATAACTCAAGTCCCTTGCCAGGGCCTGAGCAAAGGAATGAAGGCTCTCCCTAAACCCCTGAGGAAGGACTGCCAATGTATATTGTCTTTCCTTATTAAAAGGATTTTCCCACTCAAAAGCAAAGACATATTGGGATGACAGATGCAGTGGGATTGAAAAATATGCAACCTTGAGATCCAGCACCACAATCCAAGTATTTTCTCCTGGTATTTGGGGGAGCAAGGTATACAGGTCTGCAACTAAGGGGTGTACAGGAACTGCCACTTCATTAACCCGCCTCAGGTTTTCTGCTAGCCGGTATTCTCCACCAGGACAGGCAAAATTGGGGTATTACAAGGGGATTTTGGCAAGACTTAAGAAGTCCTTATTGATCTAGCTCACCTCTCATAGCTTGTAATCTCTTCTTTGCCTTGTCTTTTAAAGGATATTGTTTACAATTTGGATAATAACTAGGGTCCTTTAGGGTTATATATACTGGGTGAGCATAAATAGCTTTCCCTGACCTTCCTGTGTATCAAGCCAAAGGATTTACTTGAGAATCAATCTTCTCAGGTACAGGGTCACAAATGGCCATAAGGAGTGTTTGGAGTTTGTATTCCCAGTGGATAAATGCCTGTAGTTTTGCCATCTTGTCTCATTCTAACAGTGGAATAGGAGAGATGGGGATTATTAGAAATTCATTGGTAAAAATCAGATTATCAAACAGCAAGGTATGAGACAGTTAAAGTATCTTTTTTTTTTCTCTTTTTCTCTACAAGTCTTATTACAAAATTGAACTGGAAGAAGGCTTTCTCACATAAGTGGTCAGAGTACAGCAAACAGTGCCTGTATCAACAAGGATTAGATTTTCTTAACCATAACACCCAAGTTTATCTGAGATTCCTCAAGAGAGATGGTAATGTCACATGGGGGCTTCTGGGGCCACTTGGGGCACACTAAGCAATCTCTCCACCCAGGAGGACCTGTGCAGCTAAAGTCTTGACTAACTGCCCTCTTTTGGAACTGGGGCAGTCAATTCCCCAGTGCCAAGAATCTTCTCAGGTGTTTTAACACCATTTGCAGGGATCTTATTGTGTTCTTTGGCAATCTCTTGCCCAGTGCCCTGTGTTTTGCACTTAGAGCAGGAAGTCTTTTCCTAAGGTCTTCTTAAATTTCCTCTGGAGGTTTATGGGTCTTGAAGCATTGCTAATCATGGCTAAAATAAGTCTGCTTGCCATCTTGTCTTTGCTCTGATCCTTTCTACCTTCCTCCAAATCCTTGTTGTTTAAGACCATGCAGACACAGTCTAGTCACTGGCTATCTGCTTGTCTGAGGTCCCATCTGTTGTTTTTTGTGATTTTCTCCTAATGTTTGGGTCTGACTGGATAATGAAATGGTGGCCCAATAGGGCAAGGCTTTCTATAGAGGAGAGTTTATATTGATATATTTTCAGAAGACCTCTTCTAATCCATTCTAGAATGTTGCAGGGTTTTCATCTTTTCCTGGGGTAATACTTCTTAATTTGTCAAAATTCACTGGGTTTTGTATACCTTTCTTCAACCTGCAATGAGGCCTCCAATCTTGTGTGTTTTCCTTGTCTTTCCTGTAGGACTATTGTAATCCCAGTTGGGATCATTTGTTGGAACTGACTCTGCCTGTGGTGGTTTCCCTCTGGAATATAAGAAAAAATCTCATCAGCTTCCTTGCAGATTGGCTCAGTATTTGTTCTCTTTCCAATGGGGTGCAGCATACTGTCAAGGTAAACTGAATGTCTCTTCAAAACAAATCAAAAGACATTGTTATGGTTCAAAACCCATTGCCAAATCTGTCTGGTTCTTCTTGTATTTACCTAGTCTTTCCTTACACTGTTGGCTGTCTGTAACAAAGAATGGGACTTGTACCCTCATAGTCCCCTCTGCTCTAGCTACCTCCCTGAATGGTGAAGTAAAGGCAGCAGGGTACCAGGGACCATAGTGAGTCCAACTTCTTGTATGTTTAGGGCTTAGAAGTTTTGGGGAAGAGGGTGGCCTGTGAGATTTCTTCCTTCCTGGAATGGTCATATGGAAAGGTTGCTGTATGTGTTCCACTGAGAGACAGGACAGTAGTTTAACAAAGGGCAGTTTGACAATGGGTTATCCAGAATATTTGGATTTGGGCAGTGTCACTAGGGGTTCCTAGTAAGATCTTGTGTTTGCATAGGAGTGGGTTTGGGTATAGTGTCATTAAGGCTTGAACACAGGTGACTTCCAACTACTTGCTTTGTCCCCAGCAAGAGATCTAGTTGCAGGATGGTATTATAATTTTGGTTTCCATTCAGAGGCCATTGCTCAGAACCCCCTCAAACAAATTGGGACCAAGCATTATTACAATAAAAAAAAATAAGTCTTTTCCCTCTCAAATTGTTGGTGTTGAAGCCTTTTCAGTGACAGAGGATACATCCAAGTGAGAGTCCTGTGGAGTGGAGGTGGTCCCTCCCATGTTAGCTATTCTGGAGGATTAGAGAGATTTTAGGTCCTATAACTAGGATCTAAATTCAACCTGAGGCATCCCTCTTGGGGTTGGGTATTTCCCAGGAATCCCCCATAAAAATTCCCCAATAACATCTGTAGCCAGACTTGTCTCTGGTCCCTATGTTGGGTACACAACTCTTCCTTTGAGTTCCTATGACCAGGACCATGAGCCCCTGCCTAACAATGTTGGGATGCAATTTTCCTCATTTTCTTTTGAATATAGGCTCTTATTTTGATTTGGCTTCTTTCCAGGGTCTATGTAACTCTCCAATGTTTTCTTTTTCTCCTAGCATCTTGGTAACTATCTTCTCCTTTTATTTTAACAGTGATGTTTAGTCTCCCTACATACAGGATCAGAAAGAACCCATATAATTCTGTTTGTGAGGGGCTGCTTAATGTCATCCCTATTGTCCCTATCCTAACTTGTATAGTCTTATTAAGCTCAGAAAACAAACAAACAACAACAACAACAACAAAAAACTGATTTTATCTTGGCCTGTTTTGATTGATGGTTAAAGATATGGGTAATAATTATAGTTAATAGCTCCCCCCACCCTTCCATCATAGGTAATTTTGGATAAATATTTACAGAAAAGACAATAGACATTTTAGAGGAGGTGATGCCCATAATCAAGTAGAAGTGATTGACAGAAAAGGAGCCAAAGTCCACAGGTGACAGGAAAAGGCTGGGAACTGAGCTGAGGCAGACAGTGCCACGTTGAACTTTGATGTGGTGAATTTCCTTTTGTAGAAGACATGGGGCTGGAGTAATTGGATGGTTGTACAATGTCCCTGCCTTGGTGAGTTTTGTTTTGTGTTCAGCACAAACTAAGTCTAGCTGTGTCTCACTACCAGATTATACTGTCACAGGAGTCTTCAAGTGACAGGAAGCCTAGTGGCTTTTTAACTGCCTTACCAGTGACGGCTGAGAGTGTGGTGAAGAACGAGGAGCTCTGACATGACGTTATGAGCAAGTAAAGTTGTTGACAAGTGGAGGAAGAGCACACAGCCTCTTTAGGAGGTAAAAACACAAAACAATGAAACCAAAAAAGTCCCAACAAGCCAGGTCTAGCATGTGGTGGGGAGGCTGAGCAGTATCTTAGAGTTCAGTAAAGTCTCCAGGCCTCTACCCTTCCAGGGTATAGAGTTCCCAATGTTGTAAGCAGAGATGCCTTCCTAAACATAAGTATAGTTGTTTATGGACCTTTATTTTATTTATTTCTATGCGGTGCTTCGAATCAAACCCAGTGCCTCACACATGCCAGGCAAGTACGCTACCACTGAGCCCCAGCCCCAGCCTGAGAGGTGCCTTCTTATTACTTCAGAGATGCCTAGGGGATGCCCCTGAAAAGGAGCTTACCTCTGGCTGGCTTGCCCAGATGTTGTTGGGGTCGAGGTTTTTGGTGTCCTAAACAAAGAATTGAGCAAGACAGAAGTAAAAGGCAATGTTCAGATTTATTGAAATTTAAGATGAGAGAAACACTCCATAAAGCAGAGTGGAGTGGGCCCAGTGTCTGAAAATTAGTGTCTTCATGCCAAATATGAGACGTTTCCTTTCCTATTTAGGCTTATATGATCCCACTGGTTACCTTATGATACCTATTTAGAACATTGTCCAATTTTTCCCCATTGATTACTTCAGAAAACCTGATTAGAATGCTGCCCATGTTAACCCCATTGATTATTCTTAAATATCAAACATATTATGGGGTTTGCCATAGTAATGGGACTTATCATAAACAGGATGTGATGACTCATCTCCTTTTCTTGTCCTTCAGCAGCATCTTTCTTATAACTTCTATTAGCCTCTTGGTGTCCCTGAAGTCCTTCCTATTAAGTTTATTACAGAAAGAGCCTTATATGCCTGCAAAACTTACCAAAATTGTCATCAGAAATTTTCTTTTTCATTTAGCTTCCTTCTCAACACTGTTTAACACTATTTTGGAGATAAGTGATTTTCTTGCCCTTGTTGGCAAATGTACTACTGTTCACCTACTTCTCATGATGTTCACTATCAACCACAACAGAAGGTAGCTGTAACTGGATCTGGAGAGGTAGTCTGCATATTACCTCTTCCCCTGAGTTATTTATTTATTTATTTGGGATTGAACTCACAGGTTCTTAATAACTGAGCCATATCCCCAGCCCTCTCCCTTTTTAATTTTTAAATTTTTAGACAGAGTCCCCCTAAGTTGCTAAGGCTGGCCTTGAACTTACAATCCTCCTGCGTCAGCCTCCCTAGTGGCTGGGAATAAAGAGGTGCACCACCATATTCAACTATCAGAGTCATTCTTATTAAAGCATGTGGGAAACATCATGCATGTGAACATCTTGGAGCAAGAAGAGAAGATATTTGCAAGGGAAAATCAGCCTTGGTTTTCTTTGTGTCTCTGCTGTTTTGGTCCCTTCATTTACCTTCATTTGATCAGCATTCTGACTTTGTCATCTCTCCGCAAGACTTACAGTTTTTAGGAGGTGAATGTGTTCATTTTCAAACCGATTTGAGTTGAATCTTCTGTGAGATCCCTTGAGTCAGTGTATTAAAATCTTTACAAATCACTAAATTCATTACATCTATGTATGTGTGTGTGTATGTGTGTATGTGTGTGTGTGTGTGTGTGTGTGAGAGAGAGAGAGAGAGAGAGAGAGAGAGAGAGAGAGAGATTGAGAGAAAGAGAGAGAGAATTGAAACTCTTTTTAAAAAAATATGTATTTAGTTGTATTTAAACACACAGTATCTTTATTCATTTTTATGTGGTCCTTAGGATCGAACCCAGTGCCTCACATATGCAAGGCAAGTGCTTTACCACTGAGCTACAGCCCTATCCCCAAGAATTGAAACTCCTGGCAACAAAAATCAACATTGGTAAAATAATTTCAGCCTCTTTCTTTATATACTCTTTATCTTCCAGGCATTCACAATTATATCCCTGTGTCTTTCTGGTAATATAGATCACCAACATTTATATCACAATAACATTTGCGATTATATCCTGGACTCCCAGATGTTTCACAGTACTTCTCTATCCTCTTAACCTCCACAGCTCAAATTGACCTCTGTCTATTGCTATATTTTGGACTATGTATTTATAAAAACATTTTTAAACATGGAAAACATGCTGGAAATAATTTTGCTTATCAGAACTTGTGCTTAAATTCTTCCATACTTTTAAATAATAGCACTGAGCACATGAATGAATGGAGATATACTTTAATGAAGAACAAAATGTAACTTATGTAACATATGAATTTCAATTAAAACTTTCCCTCAAATGTCTCAATAGAATAAGTCACTGCAAGAAGTGTCCATTCCCCCCATATGTTGGGATGTCTCTGTTTAGGAACTCAAATGCTGAGTCAGCTAGTGATTCTTCTCTGGAGGGCATGTTGCTAGCCAAAGAGGCTTGTCCCCTTTGTTCAACACAGTTTCCACTTTTACACATCTTCAACCATTACTAATCTCCACAGAGCTGAAAAATGCAGAAGTGAGATGGTATTTGCAGAAATTCAGTTCAACATCTTTCTCTGTCTTTATGTTTTTTCCATGTTGCCCTTGTTCCCAATTTCAGCACTGGCTGAAATGCTGTATTTTAATCTTTTTTTTTTTTTTTGTCTCAAATTTTTATTCTTTTGTTGAAGCAAGAAAAATGTGACTTAACTACTTGGTTGCCTAATTTGAAGTGACTTGAAGTAGTAGATATTAATGATGTGTAAAAACTCTAAAGTCAGAATAGTTTTAAACCTCATTTTGTTACATAACCTGAGCTTCAGTTACACCTAAAAGCCTCCTTTACTCTTTCACAGAGGCTGTATTTTCTTTCAAGAAAATTTATTTCATTTATGTGTAATCTAAATATATGCATTTAATATATCATCTCATTTTCATTTTAATGTAAAATAACTTATATGTATTTGTGTATGTGTATGTATGTGCATTCATCTCTACTTTCACAGATACCTTCATAAGTACAATATATTCTTAAGTAAATGTTTTGCTGGTTTGGAAAAGAGATGGGATTTATTTTTATCACCTATTTACATTTTTATCTTATCCATAGTTGCAGATCTTATTCTTTAAGAGAGCAGCTCTTTTACTAGTTTTTCACAATGCATTTGAAAGAGTTAAATAGTTTTATGCTTAACATCTCCTGATTGGCTTCACACCACACAGAGTCTATGAATGTCTCACTTGGCATTCCAGCATTTGCATGTAGCTCCTTCCTGTCATATATTCATTCAACTGAATATTTGCTCAGGCTTCCTTCTTCTTATCTGTACACATTGCATTGCTATTCTTTATCTCAGTATCTGTGCCTTAAGCAGATAGGAATGCAAAGGGTGGTGACAAGGTCAACACCCCACATGGTTTGTTAATGAATGCCATTTTCCTCTTCCCTTTTTTCCCCCCAAAGATAATGAAATAATTATATTCCAAAGAATCTGGGTTGTGAAGTGTTTTTGCAAAACTGTTCTTTATTAACTTTGAGAGAAATTTAGTCCATCTGCTTTTTATTTGTTTACTCTAATCCCTTATGACAATATTTAAGAAGTTGTGCATGTTTTTTTGTGAGACTTCAACATTTCATTTTGGTAAATGTCTACCATTACAAAAGTAGTCAGCATGGTACCATGAACCCTGTGCATCTATTACTCAGTGCCAGTAACTCTCAGATCCTGAAAACCCTATTTCATCCATTCTTAAGTCATATCCTTTCCTCACTCTTAATCCACAGCAAGTCCCTGGCATTAAATTATTTCACCAGTAAATATTTTATTTTGCCTTTTTACTAGGGTTTAAATGTCTCTCCTCCTATACTCTCATTGAAATTTAATTGCCATTGTGATTATATTAAGAGGTAGGACTTTAAAGAGGTAATTAATTAACACATGAGGGCTGAGTGTCTAAGGATGGATTATGCTGTTGTCTCAAGAGTGGTCTCCTGATAAAAGGATAAGTTTGGTCCCCATTCTCTCTCTGTCTTGGGTGTTCACTTGCCCTTTACCTTCTTCAATGAGGCGACAGAGCACAAAGCCCTCACCAGATGATAGCACCATTTCCTTGGACTTCCTGGCCTCCAGAACTGTGACAATTACATTTATTTTCATTATAAATTTCCCTGTCTGTGGTATTTGGTTATAGTAACAGAAAACAGAGCAAGATGGTCTCTATAATAAAAGCCTCTTTTAAAGTATGACAACACAATATTTTATTCAAAATATTAATAAATAGTACTTAACATCAAGTATTAACTCTTATGTCATACTTTTCAAAAAACAAAATCAAATTAAACTCCACACATTTTGATTATTATGTTTCTTAATTATTTTCTTAAATAAGTTTTAATTTTAGAATAATTTTAGATTTACAGAGAACTGTAAATATATTACTTGTTTCCCATATGCTCCACACCCAGTTTCTCCAATTATTAGCTTCTTATGTTAGTTTGCTACATTTCTTGCAATACACAAACCCTTATGTGTTAGTCAGCTTTTTCCCACTGTGACCAAAATACCCAACAGGAACAATTTAGAGGAGAAAATGTTTATTTTCTGTTCACAGTTTCAGAGGCTCAGTCGATAGGCAGCTGACTCCATTGATCTGGGTCCAAGTTGAAGCAGAACATCATGGCAGAAAGGCATGACAGAGGAAAACTGCTTAGCTCATGGCAGCCAGGAAACAGAGAGAGGGAGAGGAGCTAAGGACAAAATATAATTCCCGAGGGTGCATCTCCAAAGACCTACTTCCTTCAACCATACTCTACCTGCCCACAATTATCACATAGTAGTCCACTCAAATTATTAATCTATCAAATGAATTAGTCTACCAATTAGGTCACAGCTTTTCATGATCTTATTTTAGCTCTGATCATTCCTACATTGCCCCACAAACTTCTGGGGGCACATCTCATATCCAAACCATAACACCATATAGATACATCATTAACATAAGGCTTTATTAAAATTTTCATAATTTTTATTTATTATCTTTTCTCTGTTACAGGATCTTATCCAGAGTAGAATGTTGCCTCAGATATGTCTTCTACTCTGTTCTTTCTTTTCCTTTTTGTATTCCAATTATATTATACATTATGCCTGTTGAAATTGTCCCATAGTCAATGCATATTCTGTTTCTCTATAGTTTTTGCTTTCCAGGTTTGTGACATTTCTATGGAGTGACTTTTGTGGGTCACTATTTTTTCTGTGAAGCCCTGTTTATTTCAGTGTGAAGCACATTGAAGGTACTCTTCCTTTTTACTGTTGCTTGGGAATCTATTTTCTGTTATTCTTAGAATTTCTGTTTATATTACTCATTGATTTTGCATGCTGCTTACTTTTAAAATTCTTAACCTAGTATCTGTCCGTAGTTATTTCAAATTCCTTGTCGGATTTTTCAACAATTCTTTTATATCTGAGTTTGGTTCTAATGGTTGTCTCTAAATTGTACTATTTATTGCCTTTGTCATGTTTTCTAATTTGCTTTTAAGAGCCATCTGAGATGTGCTGTGTTATAGGAGCCAAAGCAGAAAAATATTCAGTTTGAAGATTTATATTTATCTAGCTAGGAATTGCTACGTATAGGTGAGCAGCCTCAAGTGTGTCTGGTGTCATAGCTAAGCATTCCTTTTCAGAAAGAGCCTGTATCTTGGAGCTCTGTCAGCTGTAATGCACTGCTATTACATTGAGTCTATTGGTGTGATGGTAAGGTGTGTGGTAGGTGAGCATTGTGATTTTCATCCTATTCAATTTCAGTGTTTTAGGGCTATGGCTTTCAGAAGTTGTGGTCTTATAATATACACTTATTTATTTATTTACCATACTGGGATAGATTGAACCTAGGAATTCACAAAATACTAGGTAAGTGCTCTATCACTGAGATACATCCCTAGCCCTTTTCATTTTCATTTTGTGACAATATCTCTCTAAGTTACCTAGGTTGGTTTCACATTTGCAATCCTCCGGCTTCATGGCCCTGAGTAACTAGAACTCCAGGTATGTGCCAGTGTGCTCTGATTTTATTTGATTGATTATTTGATTGATAGATAGATTCTGGAGATTAAACCTAGGGTCACTTAATCATTGAGCCATCTCCCCAGCTCTTTTTATTTATCTATTTTATTATTATTATTATTATTATTATTATTATTATTATTATTATTATTTTGAGACAGAATCTTGCTAAGTTGCTCAGGGCATTGCTAAGTTTCTGAGGCTGACCTCAAATTTGTGATCCTCCTGCCTCAGCCACTGAGTTGTTGGGATTCCAGGCCTGCAACCACCATACCCAGCTCCCAATTTTATTTTTAATTTATTGCCTCCACTTCCTTTGCTGAAGCATTCCCAGTCTACTTCCTAGAATCTATTAAATGTATTGTTTTTCCCCCTTCTTTGCACAAGAGAGGGAAGTAAGCTGGAATGTTCTTTCCTCTCCTGGAATAGGGCTCTGGCAAAGTTTTTTTTTTTTTTTTTTCTCTAGATAGTGGACCTTATCAGGGAGAAGACTTTGATTATATTTCACGATGTTTAATCTCTCCCTTCTCTGGCCAGAACCAAGAGGGAAATTGACTTTACTATGAGAATCCATAGAGAAAGCCCAACACAATGTTGGCTTCACATAAGGCCAAACCTCTTGCACTTTCTTATACTTACTCCTAGTCTATACTCATCCCCCAGAAATCTATTGAAGCTATAGTTTAATTAGAATTCCCAAGGCTTCTGTTTCAGATAAGCAGAGTGGATGTCTTGTTTCAAATACACCTGTCTCCTCAAATTTCAGGACTATTTTTTTTCACAGTATCATTTCTTCAATGGGTCAAAAAAGAAAAAAAAAAATAAAAGTAATTGATTTTCAATTTCCTAGGTTTTTCCTATGGTAAGCAGTAATGGCTTAAAAACTCTTCACATGTCACAACTGGCATTTGAAGTGTCCTCTTACTTTGTTCCAGACTGTAGGTTCAACTCAAATCTTGTCCTTGAATGCTGAAGACTTAGTTGATTTCCTGCAGAATTTCCCACACTATGGATTTTGCTGATATATCTCTTTTCTGCCACTTAGCATGATTCTCTTTCCTCCATCTTTATTTATATTTATTTTAATTAATTAATTTATTTATTTTGGTACCAGGGATTGAACTCAGGGGCACTTGACCACTGAGCCACATCCCCAGCCCTTTCTTGTATTGTATTTAGAGACAGGGTCTCACTGAGTTATTTAGTGCCTTGCTTTTGCTGAGGCTGGCTTTGAACTCCTGATCCTCCCACCTCAGCCATCCCAGCCACTGGGGTTACAGACATGCACGCCCACACCACCTTTTCTACACACTCTTAGGTGGGTCAGAAGGTTGTCATGTTCAAATTAGATTATTTCTCTCAGACTTTCTCCTAGCAGAGGCTGTGCTCTCCAGGAGACCCATAATATCTGATTTCTGAAGTATACAGCTGTTGGTGATCTATACCTAGATCTGCTAATTAATTATGAGGTGCAAAGTGGTGATTACCATTTTTCATTATAACTTTTTGATGTATTGATGCAATGTTCCTGAAAGAGACATGTTCCTTATTTATCATTTGGTTACTTAATTGCCCAATCATTAAAGAAAAGACAGGTTACATGCCAGATTCTTTTCTTTGATATGCTAGATTTTCAAAATGAAAATTTGGTTTTCTAGTATGTCCTAAAATGAACATTTAATATATTTAAACATATTTGATGATAGTTCATTTTTGACAGGGTAACCACATGGATAATCAGATATAATGTTTCATTCTTGTGCAATACAAATTCGGGTTGAGTCCTGAGGCTCACTGACACTCTCTTCCTGAAAGCTCACCTGTCATATTTTGGGCACTAGTTGTGCATTTTCTGCTTCAGAACTGAAGTAAATTTTTTAATTAAATTTTTTTCAATTTTTTAAACTGGGAAATGGTTTTTAAAAATCACAATCTGTGTGCTTGCCGGGCTTCTTGTTGTTCAGTTGGTTATTTTTAGACATTTTAGAAGATGATTCTAAAAAGTAATTTTTTAAAAGATAAAAATAACACCAATATGTGTGTTTAAACATGTGTGTTTATATATAGACATATATATTGGTACATGTATATTACATGTTATACAGAATTAACACAATTCCAATCAATATTCCAATGATATTCCTCATAGAAATAGAAAAATAAGTCATGATACTCATCTGGAAAAATAAGAGACCCACCAGAGATAAAGCAATCCTTTGGAAGAAGAGTAAAGTAGGTGGCATCAGTATACAAGACCTTAAACTATAATAGAGAGCAATAGTAACAAAAACAACATGTTATTGGCACCAAAATAAACTGGTAGACCAATGGTACAGAATATAGGACACAGAGACAAACCCACATAATTACATTTATCTTATATTAGGCAAAGGTGCCCAAAACACACATTGGAGAAAAGATAGCCTCTTCAACAAATGGTGCTGGGAAAACCAGAAATCCATATGTAACAAAATAAAAGTAAACCCTTATCTCCTACCATGCACAAAACTCAACCCCAAGTAGATCAAGGACCTGGAAATTAAACCAGAGAAACTATGCCTAATACAAGAAAAAGTAGGCCCAAATCTCCATCATGTTGGATTAGTCCCCAACTTCCTTAATAAGACTTCTATAGAATAAGAATTAAAATCAAAAATCAATAAATGGGATGGAGTCAAACTAAAAAGCTTCTTCTCAGCAAAATAAATTATCAGGAAGGTGAATAGAGAAACTACAGTTTGGAAGCAAATTTTTACCACTCTCACATCAGATAGAGCACTAATATCTAGGATATATAAAGAACTCAAAAATCTTAACACCAAAAATAAATAAAAAAATAAATAGCCCAATCAATACATGTGCCAAGGAACTGAACAGACACTTCTCAGAAGATGATATACAATCACTCAACAAATATATGAAAAAATGTTCAACATCTCTAGCAATTAGAGAAATGCAAATCAAAACTATTCTAAGATTTTATCTCACTCCAATCAGAATGGCAGCTATTAAGAATACAAACAACAATAAGTGTTGGCAAGGATGTGGGGAAAAAGGCACACTCATACATTGCTAGTGGTGCAGCCAATATGGAAAGCAGTATGGAGATTCCTTGGAAAACTGGGAATGGAACCTCCATTTGACCCAGCTATCCCAGCACAATTCACAATAGCTAAACTGTGGAACCAAACTTGATGCCCTTCAGTAGATGAATGGATAATGAAAATGTGAGATATATATATATATATATATATATATATATATATATATATATATATATATACACACACACACACACACACACACAATGGAATATTATTCAGCATTAAGAGAATAAAATCATGGCATTTGCAGGTAAATGGATGGAGTTGGAAAATATAATGCTAAGGGAATTAAGCTAATCCCCTAAAACCAAAAGTCAAATGCTTCCTCAAATATAAGGATGCTGATTCATAATGGGGTTGGGGGGCGTGGGAGGATTAGAGAACTCTAGATAGGGCTACGGGGAGGGAGGTGAAGGAAGGGGACATGGGGGTAGGAAACACAGTGGAATGAGATGGACATCATTACCCTAAGTACATGTATGAAGAAACAAGTTGTGTGACTCTAATTTGGTTACAACCAGAGATATTAAAAATAGTTCTCTATATGTGTAATATGAATTATAATGCATTCTGCTGTCATACATATCAAGTTAGAATAAAAATATTTAAAAAGATAAAAACTACAGCAATATGTGTTTAAACATGCATGTTTGTGTATATATATATATATATATATATATATATATATATATATATATTTACACATATATTATGTTATATGTATTGTATGTATGTGCTATAAATATATCCAGTAAATTCAAATTCATGGTTACAGTAAATTTACTTCTTTAACCTTACTTCTCTCTACAATTTTATCCCATGTTGTGAATCCGAGCAATTATAGAATTGGAATATCACTTGATGATTCATTTGTTTTATCCCACAATATACACAAAATTGTTCTTCAAATAATAGGGTAACACAATAATAATTTCTGAAAACTGCTTAGATATTTTATTTATTTGTACTCTTTCTTAAGAGTACAAATTTCATCATATTCCAAATGTAGAAATATAGTTCAATTACTGTTCATTAGAATCACTTGGTATAATTTCTGTTGAAATGCATGTGCTACCAATAGGATACATATTTGATTAACTTTTTATTTTATTTTTAATAGTTAGAAATTTCACTTTTAATGGTATTCCATATACAATTTTATAAAATGCTTGCATAGTTCATAATAAAGTGTAAACAACATCCTATTTAAAACACACTGTCTTCTACTTTGATATCACCTTATCCTCCCCACCGTAATATCTTTTTTTCATATTCTCTTACACTGCTTATAATTTTTTATTTAAATGTACATTGGCTTCCTGTTACTCCTAAGAGTTTAAGGAAATTAATTTACATACAAATAAATAATAGGGAAAAATTATAGTGGAAAAAAATGTGTATCTTATATATGTAAAGATGTATGTATAGCCTACCCTTCTCAAAGAAACCAACTACAAGTATTTTCTTCACTGTGATCTTTTCACTGAACATGTCCTGGAATTTACTCCATAGTATATGATCAACTATTTGGCCTTGGTTATGTTATACTGCTTTGTGTTCTGTGAGTCATTGTATGTGTTTTGGGTTTTGTGTGCATGTGTGTATGTGTATGTGTTGAAATAGTAGAGTCTAATGTAGACTTTCTTCAAATTGTTTACTATTTCTCTCTTTGTTTAAATTGTACTATCTAAAAAAAGTTTGTATTTTGGCAATTTTTATTAATACTTTTATATATTGTTCTTAGTTCTCTCTAATTTTGTTATCTTTGGCAGATCCTGGAACCAGTCCTTCACAGAAGTCAGAGGCAACATAACAATAAAAATGCAGAAAAGAAAATTTATTTCAAATCAGAATATCTTATCAGATGAAAATAAAATTAAAACAGAAAAGTGTTAGTTTTGAATGGAGAAAATACCATGTTAAGTACACAGTTATACATTTGTGTGAACAATGATGAAATTTAGTAGCAATCACTCCTTTTCCATATCCCAGGAAATGACTTGAAGCAATATCCCTTTACTCTCAATAATGATAATTAGTAAGGTCTTATATTCTTTCTACTAACAATGAATTTCAAATTTAGAATCAGTTTGCTCACATCAAATCATAGGTTCATTATCCCTATTCTTAGGTATTCAGTTGCTTTTTAAAATTTTGTCATAAGGTGCTGTTATTGAAAAGTTCAATGACAGTCTAATTTTCTTTGTGTTTCTAAGCTTTTGCTTGGAAGTAAAAAATATTTTAAGGGCAGTAATTGTACTAGAATTTGTCTCCTTATTTGTTATTGTAGGTCTATTTGTCTATATCTGTGTTGAACTCTTTTAATTTATACTTTTAGCTATTTTCATTATTTGTTTTGATTTCTGAAGCATTTTCTTGTATTATAAGTTTTATTATTTTTTTGTTTTCAGATTTAGGTATCTTTTTTCAAGGAATCATATTTTAGGTCATTTTTATCTACCTTCTATATTTGTTGCCTTTTCTCCTATTCTTTTATGTATCACTTTTTATTTCCTTTTGATTAAAAATATTCTTTCCTTTAACTTCTGTCCTTTTGAGTCATTATCTGTTATACATGCATGGTTTTATATTTTTCTTAGTTTATTCTTCAATTCTACAATGATTTTTCTAAATATTTTCTAAAATCTATTATTTCTACTCTGAGCATTTCATAATGTTGGTTTAGGTTTTTTTTTTTTTTTAATCATTTCTCCTATAAGTACTTCTTTTAGCTCATTTGGAAAGATTGGATTACATAACTTTCTGGTTTATACATGTGTCTCACAGCCTATTCTAAACCAATAATCATGACCAGAAATGGGCCATTTCTATTGAGAGAGAAATAAAGTAGTTATACAGCACATGTTAAAAAACATTGAAAGAAGTGTCCTAGTGTACTTCATCCCACTCACTTCCTCCCTCCCCATAACTCTGTGGCTCCCACTGGACAAGTTCTTTGTTCATTTTATGTGACTCTAGAGATCTCTGTTCTGATCTTGGCTCTGCTACTTTTAACAGGAAACTTGAGACAAATTACTTAATTTCTCTTAGTCTTCCTCAGCATAATGAGGCCATACCTATTTTGAAGAATTATTATAAACATTAAATTAAATACCTAATGTAGTTTCTTCCTCTATGAATCATTGTTACTTTTATTATTATTTGACTAATTTTAGGATAAATTTAAAAAATGTCTTTGAGTAAAAGTCTCCATTTTTCTTCAGGAATGAGGAAATGACATTTCTTTCTGGCTCAATAATTGCATAATTTTCAGTGACGATTTAGCTAATTTTTAAAAATATATTTATATGTAGACCTGCTTCTCTAACTCAAATTTACCTTCTCTGTCTGAAATTTGCTACCGTATTTCTGATTTTTTTCAATGAAAGAAAATCCTTGCATGCTATAAAGTCTCTCAAAAACATCAACAAAAATAGGACAGAAAGCTTAAAATGCTCTCAGAAATCACCTATGTCATGCATGTTAACAAAGTGAAGGATCAGGACTGTGGGTGGAGGATGACCAGCTCTGTTTATAGAGTCCCATTGTATGATAACTATGTACTTAACATGGTATTTTCTCCATTCAAAACTAACACTTTTCTGTTTTAATTTTATTTTCTTCTGATAAGATATTCTGATATGAAATGCATTTTCTTTTCTGCACTTTTATTGTTTTGTTGCCTCTGACTTTTATCTGTGAAGGATTGGTTCCAGGATCCACCAAAGATAACAAAATCCACAGAGGATCAAGTCTTTTTCATAAAATGGGATAGTATTTGCATATAATATATTTACATACCCCTGTATATTTTAATCTCTAGATTATTTTAATCTGGTACCATGTAAATGCTATGTAAATAGTAGTTATAGTGTATTGTTTAGTGAATGAGGACATGTGAAAAGATCTGTACATGTTTAATGCAGATGCAGTTATTTTTTCCTAAATATTTCCAACCTGTACTTGGTTGGATCCATGCACGTGAAACTCACAGATACGGAGGTTGACTGAAATGTCATGTTTTTGGAGAGCTACTTATCATGGTGCTTAACTTGGATAAAACATGTATTAATAGCAAATATTAACATTCCTAAAAGAACTTAAATTGAAGAAGTTTACTGAACTAAGGTGGTGATTTGTGAGATGCAGAATGGAGCCAACTTTACAAGCAGGCTTTTCTGCTCCGGTCCTTTATTTCATTTCCAGAATTTTCACTTAGATACAAGCATTATTTTGACAAGATTCAGTTGTATTTAAAAGTGATTTTCAATGTCTATCTTTCCATACCTTTTCAATAGTAAATGAAAGGAAGGAAAGAAAAGAAAAAAAAAAAAAACAGATCTAAATTAAACTCATCACATTCTCCAGAGAGGAAGTGCTATCATCTCTAGGTGTGCAACATCTGCACTTTGGCTCTTGCTAATACCTGAGCCTCAGCAGAAAGCAAGGGAGTTCTGAGTATCCCTCTCAAGAGTAGAGACACCTACTGTTTATGCAGCTTTCTAGAGTGGATAGAATCCATTCATTTATTATCCACCTGTCTTTGTTAACTGAACTCACTGGGATAACAAATATTTTGTTTTTGAAACATTTTCTTTGTTTGAATGCTTCCTAATCAATTATGTCAGCAGGGAAGGAAAAAACTATTAAAGAGGATATAAAGGCATAGGAAACAGATTTATTTAAAGATTCATGTCATTTTATAATATGTAAAGAAAGTGAATTTGATTAACTAAAAATTAACCAATTTGAAAAAAAATCAATCAATACAACTTAAGCTCTATTGAAAATATGATGTTGTTAGGGAGTGACTGCTTCAATAGATATTTGGCTTCTTAAAATCATTCTAGTTCTACATATGTGAATAGCAACCCTATTATGTTTCTGCTCTGTATGGGTCATATTCTACTATTCAAATTCTTTTATTTTAAAAATCTTTTACACATGAACACCATTATTGACATATTTTTTTCTTTTGATAATGTCTCAGGTAATGTGTATTATGCTCAGTGAATTTCAGTTTATTTCCATTTTGAATCTTTCTAATCTCCAACTACAAAGTTTTGAGTCACCATTATTGTCCTTCTCCTCCTCCTCTTGCTCATCAGATTTGAACTTTAGTTTTGCTTTATTTGTTTTTAAGAAACACCTTTTTAAAAGATGACTTCCCTTTCCTCTCCTCAGTCATTTTTTTGTTTCAGTTTCTCCTTGATCTAATCATGTGTATCTACTTACATTTACATATTTTCTTCATACATTTTTCTGTCTGCTCTATCTTTTTTTTTTTTTTTTTGGTTTATGTTTTAATTGGGATCAAAAATTATTTTATAACTTTCCATATTTTTTTTGTGTGTGTATGTGTGTGTGTTGATAGTTGTTTTGTTTTTGTGCTTTTTGATGTAGGGTCCTGCTGTGTTTGCCCAGATTTATCACTTGGTCTTTTGTTTACCTCTTTTCATTGTATAATTCTTGATTTTAAGGCAGAGATGGATCTTCAAGAGACAGAAAAATAGGTGGGGGCAGATGTTTCTCACCTGAGTCCTGGCCCAGAAATTCTAAGAACATAGGTGTTGGTGTTAGAGAGCTGGGTCTGGATATTGGCTGCTGACTTACTAGGTGTGTCAGTATAAGAAACATGACCTTTTCATTCTCAGTTTTCTTATCTATAAGAATGGGAGTAAAATGCTTGGCTTGTATAATTGTTGCTTGGTTTTAGATGTTGACTGGTATACAGTAGTGGCCCAATATATTATAACTATTATTACTTTTGATGATTTTTAATAGTTGCACTATATAAATTCAGCAATCAAATATTAAGATGAACTAATTGCTACTGAGATTTAGGTTTCAGATCACCTTTGTATTCCTAAACATATGGATGACTCAAAAATCTATGTTGTATAGGTTATACCTTCAATATTAAAAATTAAAGCAGCTAAGTTTTCAATATATGTATTAAATCATTAAAATACTAAGAATTGCATTGCCTGTTATAGTTTTGTAAACTGTACCTGTTTAACAAGACAACTAATACCCAAATATACCTCTGTCTTCCATCTGCTATAGTATTACTTATCATATAGTTTTGGAGAAATTGATGGTTCACTGTAAGAAAATAAAAGTGAAAAAATAATTATGTTCTATTATCATTATAAGAATAGGTCTGACCTTGAAGATTCTATGAAAGAATGTCAGGACCCTCAATATCCTAAACATTATTAGAATCAGTAATTTAGAGGAATCATCATCCAAAATTTTTAATATCATGTTAATATTTACTTGGCCTGGAATGGGCCTTAATATATACATATGCAAGGTAAACCGATGCATATAAAAGGACAATCTTGGCTTTAATTTCTTCAAGTTTTGTTAACCATAAAATTTAACACTACAACTGTTTCATTCATCTTTGAACTGTTTTTACAATTGTTTTATTTCAATATATTATTCAACATTTCAGTTTCAAGTTGGAGAAATCAAGCTGCTTTCTTGATAGGTGTTGCATGGGAAGACTGTATCTGAGTCATGGAGTAGCTCAATATCTCACAGTAATTTTCCAAAAGCCATGTAAATGGTTAGTCAGCTCAAGGAAGTCTAAGATATGCTGAATGTGTTCAGCAGAGAGATTTCATTGCTTTACACCAAAACAACCATGAAATTGCCTTAATTTCACAATGATTATACAGTACTTTTAATGATATTGAACATATGATGTATTCCACTTGCATTTTCCATGTCCCACTTTTAGAATATAAACTTCAGAAAAGAAGGAATTTTTTTTTTCTGTTTGCTTTCTTCTCATCATGTAGATGACTGCAGGCTCTAGTAGATGCTAAATGTTTGTTGATTAGCAAAAAAAAAAAAAAAAAAATCTAAGTTATAATCATTAGTTATAATAGTACTATAATTTAAACTATGTTGATAATGAGATAATGACATAGCAATTGAAAACATCATTGAAATCAGCCATGCTTCTATTATCTTCTGATCTCCTGCCCACCTTGATACCACATTATAAAAATCCAGAGACATGAAAAATTTTGATCTATATATGTACTATGAATTGAAATGCATTCTGCTGCCATATACAACAAATTAGAATAAATCAATTAATTTTAAAAATCATAATTTAAAACAGTTTTAAAAATAGAAATAATTTATTTAAATTAACTTTCATTTTATTCTTAACAAAAGAGTAGGAAATATTAACATGTAAATAAATGTTTTCAAACTTTTCCATTGATAAAATAAGTATAACTTGACAATTGTGAGGACCTGGTTTCTGAGGGGAAAAAAAATCAACCAATTTTAAAGAAAAACAAGTTTTCTCAGATGGCAGTGCTTTAAGCATCTTTCCATTTTTTCAAGAGAAAGGATTTTCCAGAAAACACTCTCTTTGTTCACCCAACTTCTAAATTATCTCCATATGGTTTCTTGCAATCAGAGTTGGGGAATATAAACCCCAAATCCTTGCTACTCACTGGCCTAGGGCCCACCCTGTCATGCTAACTATTTGATTATAGTTCTTTTTCACTTTGAGACCAGCCTTGCCTTTGCTAAAATGTTCTGTGTTTCTAAATGAACCCTGCTATCTTTCTCTGTCTTAGCTCCGTCCTAAAATCCCTAGAACCGCCATGAAGGCAGGGCCTGTGTCTTTTCTCCGCATATTGTTAATACTTTGTAGAGAATCTGGCATATTAAGTGCAAGATGAAATGATTAAATTTAGTAAAAAATAAAATAAAGAATGAAGCTAGGATTAAAAAAAAAAAAATCTCTTCTTGTTTACCTTCCTGCCTTTGGACAATATTATATGTAATCATCTCTGAAGAGTAAGGTGGCTCCTGTCCATAGAGATATTTATTCCTTGCATTTCTTTATCAGAGACAGTTACCAAGCCTCAGTGTTAGAAGAAGGGTGACATCCCTCATGCCTAGACAGTACTTTAGGCTTGTTTTCTCTTTGGTTTGTATTCCACAGACAAATTACCATGTTTAGGCAATTATTGAGATAACTCAGGTAATAAACCTGCTTTTGCTAAAAGATCTATGCTAGTGCAAATGGAAAACAGTTGTTCACCATTAGATAACGTTTTATGGGCATGGTTGAACTCACCACTTAACTGTTGTGGGGGAGGCAATATGTAAGCCCAAGACAATTAACATTTCCTTGCTAATAGATATATCTCTTTTTCATCTATTTTATCATTTTGGCCTCCAGGCTTCTTCTGAAATTTACTTTTAGAGTCAGTGCTTTAAGTTTTGCATCTTCATCATCGCTATTAAATGATATAGTAGTGTTTGTGGCTGGATTTTAAGCAGTCTCATCAATGTAAAAAGAGAAAGGTAAAGTTCTCCTCAGTGATACAGTACTCTTTGAAGTTGATGACCTATTAAAGTTACATCCAGCTCTGCAATTTAATTTTGTATATACTTTCACATTGCATAGCTGGTAATAGTTCCATGAGAAAAAGAAAAATCAATAATAATCTGTTCTTGTATCACACACAACACCTGAGAGGCTCGTTCAGTGGCCTTGTAAGGTGTTGTCAACTCCAAGAGCTATCAGGGTTCAGGGAGGGAGATGGAATATGTTGTGTAGCAAAGTTTCTCACGAAAGGCTCTTGAGTGCTATTTATATGGCACAATGGATTTATACAGTGCTGACAGATGCCTGGGAAAGATGAGTTTTAGCTTGAGATTGTCAATCTTTAAGAAATCAGAAACTACAGCAATATACTAAACTGCTGCAGATGCAAACAAAAATCAGGGGCCCAAGGAGAATTTTGCCTAAAGGTACAAATCACTTTGCTTTTATCCTCTGATTAGACAGATAGTAACAGTGAATTACGACAAGGCTGCTCTGGAGTTTTGAGTCAGTAAACAGGGTTTTTACAGAGTTACAATACTTTATAAATACAACTAGAAACATAAGATATCAAATATGTGCTTTTTCTCATTCTTCATTTTAGCATTTTATCAGAGTAAGAGTGAAATCTTTTAAATAGGAATCATCTTTACAATATGAAAAAGTAAAATGACAGTTGATGTTTTCTATAAATGACCAATACCAAATACTCACTAATGAGTAGTTACCAGCATATGTCTTTCTTAATATTTTTCTCTGCCTATCAGTACTAGAGATTTAGTCCCTTTGTTAACTCATCTGCAACGCGTTTGAAAAAAAAAATCATGAAACACAGGAAGAGAGCAAGAACACAAACTCTTTATAAAGTCTATATATACCCCATAGTGATTAATCATTGTTAATGGACAGCATGGTTACATCTCAGCTGTTAAGGCATTGCTTCTGGTTACCATTTTACTTTGCAAATTATTTTGTTTTGGAACATTCCCTGGAGGAAATCTAACCTTTTCTGTTAGGATAATCAGTCAAACTTAGTAGCTATATATGTAAAACACATCTTGGGGATATGCAATTCAAAAAGCGACACTCTGTTCATTTTATAAAAGCTTTTGATGACCTCAGTGAAAATTAGCAGGCATTGGAAATTGGGCTGGTGCTTTTTAATAAGGCTAAATGTTATGATGGAATTCAGGATGTTGAGCACCTATTATCTTGCCCTTTGAATTATGAGTCCCTTTCATTAAAAAGAATTAGAATACATAAAACACTTTTGCAGAGTGATACAAGGTGTTTATGACAACTTGTTTTAGGATGTTCAACCCAGGAATTCACCAATGGAATGTCATCTACACTTGCCAAGTTGTATTATGTGACTTAGCTACAGGTATGAGAAAAGAATTGTCTTTTTTTTTTTTTTCTTCTTCTTTTGAAGGGTTTAAATAAAGTTCCCATGGCTTTGGTCAATCAAACATGCTGTATTCTGACAATAGAATTGTAGTTATTCAATATTCCTCTGAAAGAATTAGAAATCTTCTTGTGAAAAAACTTATGTGGCTGGAAAGAAGAGTCCTTGATGTTGAACGGAAAGGAAATATTTTTCTTAGGGAGTTTGGAAACCAAGTGAAAAATGACAGCATCAATTGTCTCACTAAAGCAGTTAGACAGGGCCATTATATATGTGACTTGCTTGCTCCTTATTAGTCTGACAAAATTAAAAATTTGAAAAATTGAAAGCCATGTTACCTTTCAAATCTTTGTACCATTTCTTCTTTTAAACATGTTGAATTTAAAAAATAAATAAATATAAGATTTCATTAAGGAAATACAGTTCTTTGGCTTCTAATCACTCACTAAAAAAAAAAAAAGGAGTGGAATTTATAGAGTTTAGAGTAGATTAATAGCAAAATAGACTTCAAGAGAACTTCAAAGCATTTGTCACCTGTCCTTTTACCAGTACAAAGTAAGAATATTTTATCAGAAACGGGTGAAGATTAAAGAAATTTCACTGGGTCTTTGTTTCAGAGAAGTGGGATTTTCTTTATGCTGAAAGAGATTTTGCTAAAGATCAGAACTTCAAGATATATCTCTTTTTGGATAAGATCTGCTTGTCATTAGATCTCCACAGGGAATGGACTATGGTAATTGTAAACTCAGGTAATCCTATTAATGTCTGAAAGGTTGATGAGTTTTTAATTTACCGAAAACTTACTGTTTGAAGAGATTAGTATCATTAAGAATTCAATTTTATTGAAACTGAAAAAAATATGGGCTTCCTTATACAATACTCCAGGTCCAAAAGTAAATTGGATAGCAGATTAGCCCATAATGGGTACATCCAAGGAATTTAAAGCTTCAACTTTGGCTTGTTAAATCATGTTTTAATCTAACAAATGTTTTGGAATAGTAACATGGAAGTAATTACTACTGTTCATTATGTATTTTCATCCCTTTGAAAACATAGCACATGCTGATTGCACTTTCTGTCCTCATGAGAGGGATAGATGTGAGGGGAAATGATGTGGATTACTTCTGGACCAGAATATTTGATGAGCAATACAGAATTTTCTTGATTATTGATCTAGAGTTTTCTTTTTATCTGGCAATATAACTGATCATTGTGCTTCATCTGTTTGTTTCTCAGATATGAAAAATGCACAATAGAATTCTGAGCCACTCAACATAGACATGTCACAGAAATTGGAAATAAACCTTATCATTATAAGCATCTGAAATTTGAGGGTTTTCAGACTAACCTTGATCTAGCCTATAATGAAATGAATAAAAGAAGAGTTTTTGAATTAAAAATAAAAACAATTTTTCCTAATAATTGAAAGCACTGTGGTTCAAAGCTGGCAAACTACTTAAGAATTTCAGAGTTAGGAGTACCCTGGCAACTTAAGTGTAGTTTTGTTGAGTCCTTTAAAATGACTTGATTGTTCTTGAAACTTTTGGGTTCAGAATATATATTGTTCAATTCCTATTTTGAAAATATTTCTACTGACACTTCATTATATATATATATATATATATATATATATATATATATATATATATATATATTCATGTCTACTGACTCTTCAGAGTATATATATTAAATATATTCTTGGTAATAGATTGGATGTAGAGGTTGAAGTAGAAAAGGGTATGAAGCTTGACCACGATGCTTTGGATTGAATGACTGGATTGATGGCAATGCCTTTTGGTGACACAGGGAGCATCAGCAGGAAACTGGTGCTGTGAATGGACACTAAATTCACTCTTGGGTATGTTGACTTTGAGTCACCTTTAAAATATCCAGTAGATGTCATCATGCTGATTAAACACAATTTGGGAGCTATAAATAGAAGTCTGGACTTGGATATACAGTTGTGAATAATCTGTATAAGGGGTAATTTAAGTCAGGTATAAAGGAGATGGAGGAAGAAGGAAGAGTAACATGAAAAGAGGAAAGACTTAGGATGAATAGTTGAAGATATTAACACTTATTATGCAAATCAAATGTTTACAAATCAAAGGAATGATAGGGATGGAGAAATAAAATTAAGGTACTATTTGCATAATAAAAGCCAAAGGAAGAGAGTATATTATTTTACATTTAATGCTCACTGCTTTATTATATTAATTAAGAATATAATAAAGGGGAGAGATAAAGATATAGATGAAGAGATGCATAGGTGTGGGGGAAGGGTTTTGAGGCCTCTATGCCCTCCCAGCAGCTCTATGCATTCAGAAATCTCAAAACTAGGAATTAAGCATAGTTCAACAGTGTTAGATACTGCTGAAAATTCCAGTAAATGAGAACTGCTAGATTTATTAAAAATGAGATTGCTATTGACTTTATTAAAAGTTATTTCAGTGGAGCATGGAACTAGGATACCATATTTACGAGAACAATAATAGTTTTTTTTTTTCATCTTCATTTCTAGACAGTGTGTTGGTTTGTTGCTTTGTTGTTTTTTGTTGTTGTTTTCAATTAAAAATGATGTAAAAATACATTTAAAAAATATAATCAGTGTTTAAAGTCGTAGAAGCATGTGACAACAATGTAACATATAGTAAATGAAGCAGTGTATGCACATTAATTCACAGTAATCTGGGAGAAAACTCCTCTCATGAACACTATTCAAAATCTGTGAATGATTCCAATGTCTTAATGTCATCCTTTACATAGTAACATGATTTCAACATTTTGCTGACACATCAGAAGAATTCCGAAAATAATGTTTTAGATTATATATTTACATGCTAATTTTTATTCAGAATGTTTATCTGATGATGGAAGATTAAAATGAACATTTTATCTAAGAATCAAAAATTATTCTGAAATGAAATTACTATATAAGCAGATTGTGTAGCTATAAAAACTCAGCAAGTCGAAATTTTAGGGGTCTAGCAGGAGGTAAAGGCCAGCCCCTTTAAGAGAAGATATCCCTCTGAAGAGAATAGGAAACTGAGTGTCACCTATTTGAACAAGAATTCCTCTAGAGACTCACGAAAGACTGTTGGGTATTTCTAGCTCTTTTCAGTTAAATTCTACATAAATGCTAGTTCATTAAATATTGGTTAAAAAATTGATTTAAAAAGTGAGGAACAGGTTTTAAAGCTATTTTATCTCATTTTAACTTTATACAAATGCTATGCATGAAGTAATTTCATAAAATATTTTAATTAGTATATATGATATTGTATGTAAGGAACAGCATGAATGTTGAAGGAGAAAATAATAAATTTGATCATTGATTAGCATGTAATTTATTGCGGCTTAAATTTCACTTTAATAAATTAGAAACCCAAATGAAAGAGTAGTACATATTGATGGGAGAATTCTTAAGTTAATCTTAAGAATTTTCCTTAGTATCTATTTTTTTTTTTAATTTGTCAAATTTTGTACCAGTAATGTGATCTAATTCATTGCTTTGCTTGTTAAATATTATTTTGATTTAATTAAGTATCTCTCTTCAATATTCATTTTGGTAGTTGCTAATTATGTTTGTTAGAGAAAAAAAATTATTTTCCTCTAACCTAAATCTAATTTTACTAAAACAAAATCTTATCTGATTTATGTGGGGGCATGTGTTGATTTTAATTATAGAAATTTTATCTAAACAGCAACTGGACATTAACCTTCACATCCTAAAATAAATGTCCTGGAAAACAATTCAATCAGCCCATATTATCTTTACATCAATACAACAGCCAGAGGATGTTTGACAGTGGCAATCCAACAAGAGGTTAGAACACCAATAAATATTTAGACTGGAGTCATTGGCTAATTAAAATCACATAAATGGAGGATCAGATATCCAACTCCCAAGTATTTTGTGGTCTTTTAAACTTGGAAATATAATGAGCAGAAGAACCTTTAAAGAATGAGTGAAGAATTCTCAGCATAGATAGGGATCAACCTGTGTATAAAAAAAGACTTAAAAAAAAAATGCCTGCTGTTTTGACCTCTGGGCAAGCACTTTGCATTCTCTTTTGGAGCGTGACCCTTGTGGAGTTTTTGATTATTTTAAATTTAATGTGATTTCCAACTCCAATAGATTCTGAGTCTATTTTTTATAAGCAACTCCCCATTTCTAACTCACACCTTCAACAGTAAAAAATAAGAAAGCAAAAAGCATTTGAGTAGCCTTGACTCAATTTGGTGGCAAGTAATTTCAAAATTACGTGACACATTCTTAAAATTGTAAAAAGAGTATTTTTCTTATCTAACATCTGTTTATCATTTTTTCATAGATATTCTTGTTCACCAAGCTTCACTTGATTATTAGTCACCACTTTCCATTAAAATATCTATGATAACTAGAGATAATCAGTCCATAGGATTAAATAAGTACTCATTTGGGGAAAATATGTCATAGTGTTGAAAGGGGTGCAAATAACTGACGCTGGTTGTAAAAATTTTAACTGTGTATTATGGGCAAATATCAAATTTAGTCTACTCACCTTTGTTTTAGATACAAATCCATACTAAGTAATAATGAGGAACCTATATCAAATAAAATTACAAATATTTGTTATCCTTCAAAAATCCTTTCTAGGTGGGGTGTAGCTTAGTAGCAAAGTGCTTGCCTAGCATGTGTGAGCCATTGGGTTCAATCCTCAGCACTGCATAAAAAAAAATAAAATAAAATAAAGGCATGCTGTCCATACACAAGTACAAAAAAAAAAAAAATTCTTTCTGTCTCCAGAATGACTGAAGTACCTTTCTTCAGTAAGCACAAGGGTGCTGCTATTCTTTGTGTCTCCATAAATGGTTGTTTTTAGGGTACTGAAACAACATGTTTTTTTCTGTGCTAAATTTGCTATTGCCCTGTCTAAGCCACTAAGGAGGAAAGAAGCTGTGTATTCCTCCTTTCCACTGAGAAATCAAAGAATAATTTGGGGACTCTGGGCAAGGCACCTGCTCATCACTCATAAAATATTATCAAAATGGTCTTGATCTTGTTTCTCATAATGTGGTAAATATAGTGTCTGGAAGAAAGAAAATATATTATTTATCTTTGAAATTAAAAATCAGTAAATGTTCAAAATTTTTTAGAAAATGAAAGAATAAATAAAACAGTATCAGTGGCCGAAGGGAAAACAAAAAGGCAATAAAAAAGACATGTGAATTGAGCTAAATAAATTGTTGATTTTTTTTAATAGACTCTATTATGGAGTCTATAAAGGGGAGGAAGGGAAGGGAGGATGAATGGGAAAGGGAAAGACAGAGGAATGAATATGACCTTACTTTTTTTGTGTATACCACAGTGAATCTCACCATCATGTATGTCCACAGACACTATTTTTTTTTTTTAATAACTAAGTAAATAGCAGAAAGATCAGTAGAGAAGAGGGACAGGAACAGGGGGATGGGACAGGGGAGGGGAGGGGAGGGAGAAGTACTGGGGACTGAATAAGAACAAATTATGCTCCATGCTTTTATAAAAATAAAATAACTATAAAATAAATTATGTTTCCATGTATAACTAAAAACAACCAATAAAAAAATAAATAGACATATTTGTAAATATACAGTGTAAGAAATGTAGCCATTATATGAATAACATAGTAAATTTGAATGGTTTCTTTCTCTAATAATATAGAAAAAATTTCAATATGATCTTGTTAATCTTAAAAAGTTAACTCATTTCATGTTAAAGATAGTCTGATAAATGTGAAGAAAAGAAAAGCAGGTAATGTTAGCATTATGTAAAAAAAAATTAGATGATAATGATATTACATTAAGAAAGTATGATGATTAAAAAAAATAGAAGTCAAGTTTTTATTAGGTAATACATCATAAAAAAACAAAAACAATTAAAAATAAAGTGACAAATCAAATAGCAGAATAGTAAAAATACCTGCCAAAGAATTGTGACAAGGCTTGTATTTTTCTTTGTTTTTTTTGTTTTGTTTTGTTTTGTTGCTTATCTTAGCAATTTTTATTGCAAGTAAATATATAAAACATTAAAATTTACCAATATAACCATTTAAGTGTAGAATTCAGTGGTATTAAATACTTTCATGATTTTGTGCAACTATTACCACCATCTATCTATGATCATCATCCATAACTATTTATCTTGTGGAAGCTGAAACTCTACACTCACTGAATAATAACTCCTCATTCCTGCCTCCTCCATCCCAAGCAGTCACCTTTCTACTTTATATTTCAGTGATTTTGACTCCTCTAAGTTCTTCATATAAGTGGTATAAAATAGTTTTGGTCTTTTTGTGACTGGCTTATTTCATTTGGCATAATATTCTCAAGGTTTCATCCATGTTGTAGCATATAAAATAATTTTCTTTCTTATTAAGGTTGAATAATATTCGTCTGTATCCATATGCCACATCTTATTTATCTAGTCATCCTTAGGTGGATACTTGGGTGTTTTTAATACTTTACTTATTGTGAATAATGCTGTTAGAATATGGTTGTGCAAATACCTTTTTCAGAGTCCACTTTCAATTATTTCAGTTAATAGATTACCTGTAGATAGATGGATACATTAACATACTAAAATAATGCATATATATATATATATATATATATATGCACTATACATACACACACACATACACACACACACACACACACACACACACATATATATATATATATATATATATATATATATATATATATATTCTAATGCCAGCATTATAATACAGTGAATGATAAAATACTAGATATATGTTGTTTGAGACTGACTAAATACAAGGTTAAATATTTGTATTACTTTTGTTTAACATAGTTTTGGAAATACTATTTAAGACAATTAGATGTGTGCAATAAATGATAGGTCTAAAATTTGGAAAGAATTTGTAGATGATGTGGAAATCCTAGATAATTAAAAAATATTAGAATTTTACTTAGTTTTCTAGAAATATTGTACCAAAGTACTACGAAGAGAATAGCCTACACAATAGAAATTTATTTTCTCACAGTATTGAAGACTTTTAAGTTTGAGACTAAATTGTTGGCAAGATTTATTTTTTTTCCTGAGAAAGGGGCTCTCTTTGTGAATTGTAGATGGTTGTCTTCTTCCAGTGTCTTCATATGGTCTTCACCATGAACTTATGTCTCATCTTGTCATAAAAATGTTTTTTAATTAGTATCTTGTGGATATACATGATGGGGAAATTCAGTAGAGTAGAGAGAAGTGAATGGGGGAAGGAGGAGAGGAGGTAAAGGGGAAGTACTGGGGACTGAATCAGAACAAATTATATCCATGATTGTATAATTATGTCAAAATGAATCCTGATGTTTTAATGTATAAATAAAAAGAACCAATAAAAAGAAACAAAAGTAATTTATGTTGAATTAGAGTCTACCTATATGAATATGTTCTATTTAACTATGTCTATCTCTAAAAACAATCACATTCTGAAATAATAGCATTTCAACATATGAATTTTAGGGTACAAGATCAGCCTGTAACAGAATTTAACAATGATTTTGGCAGAACATAGATTAGTAAATTAGCCATAATATTCTAATCTTCCTAATGTCAAACAATAAATGATTGAAAATGAAATGGGAGAAGAGAGACCTTTTAAAATATCCAGAAAAATAGACAATGGTAGCTCAGCCAAGGATGGCACCATTGATAAAGGATGCTGAGGTCAAGTTTGAGACACTAGGTAAACATCATAAGGCCTGGTGAGGAAGCAAACTTTGCTCATTCTGTGAAGAGATAGGCTTTCCTGTAAAAATAAACAAATAAATAAGTGAATGAACGCATAAATAAATAAAACTTTAATCTTATTCTGTAGATGGAAGGGTTTTAGAAAATTCTAAGGGTCCTACCTTTTTTTTTTCTCTGATGTTAATCAGTAAACTATACTGTTGGTTTCAGGTATCCTTTTAAACAAGGTCTTTGTGAATAAAATATATCAGTACTTTTATAAAAGTCAAACTACCCATGATTTTACACTGTTTCAGGTTTCTTGGAACAATCCACCCAATAGCTAAAATAATAAGGCAGAAAAAAACCCGTAATATAAATAATTAATTTTTAGAATAAATTCCTATTCAGACAGAAGTGAAATGAAAATCAAACACATCCTCTCTCTTTCTCTCTCTTTTTTTGTTCTTTCTACTTTGACATGCCAAAGATTTTTTTCTTAATACATTAAGTTAAAAAATATTTTTTAAAAATACTTGCATATCTAGACTGGTGACTAATTAATCAAATTCCTTGAGGGTTTTCAATGGGTTATCTCTTCAGGATCTTCCCTTTCTTTATACTTTTCTTTGTTCTGTTGCCCCAAATATTTGACTTGATTTCTAATTGTTCAGGAACTGATATCATCCACAAAGTTCATCCATAGATTTCTCTGCTAAATTTGCTGCACTGACAGACAAAATCTGTTCAATTTCCCCTCCTCTCAACCCTCCCATACCTTTGCTCTTTTGAATACAATCACTCCAGGACATTCTATTTTTAGCTTTTCACTGTTGATTACTAAGGTGAAAGAAAGGGTGACATCCAGAGGAATTTAGAAAGTTTTTCTTATCCCTGGTTCAGAATTCATGTCTGCTTTTCTATTCCAATATATTTCTGATGACATTTGATAAGATTTTCCTGCTGACAAAGCAACATCTTTAAATGTAACAGATAACTTCTTAAGGTAGCTTTAATTTAACTCTACAGTATTTAACTCAACTATCAAGACAAATAGAGGAATCTGATCAAAGTTTAATATGGAGTATATGTATCCAAAACAAAAAGATAAATTACTCAACTGTAAGTAAATTTTTTGATTTACTTGATTTAAAATCAAAAAACATGATTTTAATAAAAGAAAAAATACATATAAAAATAAATCTTACAAGTTTACCATAATGGAAAAGAAGACTGCATATGGGAATTTTGAATCTCAAATATATTTTTTAATATATAAAATTTTAGAACATGTTGGTTTTGATATGGAAAATTGCTAAAATATTTCTGGTTCCAGTGAAGCTGCCATAAGCACAATTTGTCTTTTCTCTTGGCAGAAAATATAGATAAGCTTCCTGAGGATGTTGAAAAATAAATGGTAGCAGGCAAGTTTAGAGCAGAATCTATACTCAAAGTGGTACTGATTTGGTGGTGTTTTCTGTTTTGTTAATCTTTGTTTCTATTTCTCTATCATGTCTCCTATCCCAAACTTATAAGCAATCTGAATTCTGAAATTGTGCACTGGATGCAAAGAATTCCAAGAGAAGCCCTCTCTTTATTGTCTGAGACTCAAGAATGGAGAAACTATGGCTTGGAAAGTGGTGGTGGTGATGAAGAGGGTGAGTGAGACCCTTTTGAGTTTGTTCACATATGTCTACAATCATTTGGTCTCAGAATAGCATCTTCACTGGATGTTCACATCAGGGCAAGAAACATAGAGTTCTGTCTTTATAGACAGACATCTAGGAGGGGATACTTTGGAGACCAGAGAGAGTGATGATTCTCAAGAGGAACAAGTTAAGAAAGGGAGTCCCCAAGAGTTAATGTTGCAGAACTCCCAGGTTTACACCAAATTGTCCCTAGATAGCACACTGTCAAATTCACTGGCATAAATTATTCATATTACTGTCTCATTAGTATGTGATAATCTAACTGATATAGACCCTTTAATACCTGGTGCTGGAAATTGCTGTTTTTTCTTTTAATGTTAGTTAAATCTCAATGACTGCCTATTAATTTTAATCAGTCTTTTCAAAGAATTAAGTTTTAGTTGTGGATATATGTTTATTTATTTCCACTTTTTAATCAATATTTTCTTTATATTTACTTTGTGATTAATTTTCCCTCTTTTCACTGCTTATCAGGGGAAAGTTAGGTTTTTAAGATCAACCATTTCTTTCTGAGAACTGGTTTAGCTGTATTCTGTATTCTATATAATGAAGAAGTGAATATAGAATATGCATTTTTGCATTTTTATTCTGCTTTGGTTTGAAATATTTTATAATTTACCACCAGATTTTTATTTTGACCCAAGAGTATTTTAAGACGTGTGCTATTAAAATTCTAAGTATTTTGGACATTTTTTTTCAGTAAGCTTTATTAATCTATCACTAATTGCATTATACTTTGTTTTAATAACATGGTAATACTTCTATGGCTTGAAATACATTGACATTTGTATTTATGGCTCATTATGTGATATAACTTGGTGAATGTTTCATGTGTACTTGAATGGAATTTGTCTATATTTGTTGAATACTGCATTTGATAAAATTCAGTTAAGTAAAGGTGATTAATACTCTGGATCAAATAGCCTACAACTTTATATTCTGTAAGTTTCTCAAATTTTCAATGAGATTGTGGAATTGTCACTCTCTGGCTTCAGTGTCATCAGTTTTGCTCTCTATATAATGAAGAAGTGAATATGCATTTATGATTGTGAGCCTCGTGATGAATTTGCCTTTTTGTGCTTCCAAAATTTCCCAGTTTGTCTTTGGCAATAATGTATTTGGTCTTAAAATGTACTTTTTCTCTAATATAAGTTTGAGTTTTACATTTTATGAATAGATTATGTATCTTGTTTGGCTTTAAATTATCTAATTTTAAGTTTAATTCCTCTTTAGCTCTTTGGTTATTACTCTGTATTTATTGTTCTAGGATTTATAATGTACATTAGTATCCTGTAAGTCTTTACTTAGCATAAATATTGTTGTGTTTCATCTAAAATGTAAGAAAGTTGTGACAAATAAGGAATTTTCCTTTATAGTGATGTTTGAAACCCTAAGCTCCAAAATACAGTTTTTGTTTTAAATACTTTCTTACCATAGTAACTAATATAAGAGTACCCACATATTTACCATTTCCAATGCTCTGTATTTCTTCTTGTAAATCCTCTTTAGCACAAAGATATCCTTTCCCTTTCCCACAGAAAAAGTCTTGTGGTCACAGTGTTTGCCAACTTTTGTTCATCTTAATATGTCTGTATTTTATTTCACTTCTGAAAGATGGTTTTAACAAATATGGAATTTTGGTTGACACTTTTATTTTTTTCTCTTAATGCTTTAAATTTTCCATTAGTCTTCATTGTGTCGATTCACTTGACTCAAATGACTTGTTGGCCCTGGGTAAAGAGTTGATCTTTTTTTTTTTTTTTTTTTCTCTCCCCACTGTGTAACAGAAGTAATTAGTGACAATTTACAAACACATTGAGTGAGCTTTTAAGTGCATCATACAAACATGAGACTGAGCAATATGATACACCCTGGTTATTGATCTTAGTGTATATTCCAGCCAACATACTATACATTTTAAGTATACCTCTGAATTTTTACCTTAGCCTTATAAAAGTGACATCAATATTTTAGCTTTATTTCCTTCATTTGTAAAATGTATACAATAATAGTAAATACATTATATGGTCTTAGTGATAAATAATATTATAAAATACCTAGAAAGGGGCTTAGCTTTTAATAATTGCTTATTAAATGATAGCAATTAAAATTATTTTTGTTTTGTTCATTTCACACATGCCAGTTATAAATTTATTGTTTTTCAAATTAAAACCCACCCTATTTATAATAATTTTAATATTGTTCCTGGGCCTGGTTTATTTTCCAGCTGTCTCAGCATTAGGCTCTGTGAATAGAAGGTCCTGTTTTAGTGGGGAGCCAGCAGATAAAAGGGTGGGAGACCTGGTAGTGCCCACCTTGTCTTCCTTCAGGAACCAACTGTGGCCCATGCCCCTGGAAAGTCTCTTTGCCCCTGACAGTTGTTCCTCTTGTAGGCATACCCTCTCCACAGACGTCCAAGTCTCAGCCTTGGAGACATGAGTTCTTGTAACATTTCAGTTCCTTCATTCTTCACTCTCCTTCTGCAACCCAGGTAGTTTCTACTTGCTGCTTTCACTACTGGTGCCAATGGAGAGCACCAGCAAGTGTCCAAAAGAAGGGGGACAGTGAGGAACTGTTCTTCCAGTTCTCTCCCTGTCCAGTTGCTATAGTCCAGTGCTGCCCTTGATAAATGACTTCAGCTCCTATTAAAAATCTTCTATAGATGGTCCTGTCCTTGTAGTTCCACTTTTTGATATTCTTTCCACTTGCACATTTGAACCGGAGGGAGTTAACTTAGCCTTGCTATTTCTGGCTATAGAATACTGCACTCTCCCTTACAGTTTTCTAATACCTTTGCCAACACCTTTGCAAAATGTCTCTTCATTAGATAACTCCTTAGATTATCCTAATTTTATTGCACCATCTGTTTTCTGCAGGGACCTTGACCAAAACAACAATATTCAAAAGTCTGTGCTCTCTACCTTAACGTATAATGCTTCATTGGAGGCCAAGTATCATGCTAAGTGCAGTTTTTCAGCCAAATATTTTAACATTCCACATATTGGAGTTGGGATTTAGTTAACTAAAACAAAATCATCTAGAGAGGAAAATCTACTTTGAGTATTGGTAATTTTTTTTTTAAAGTAGACTAAAGTATATGAAGGAAAGAAATGCTATCTTCCATGCATATCTTGCAAGCATTCATTTCCTCTCCCTGGAAGTCAACATCTTTAGCAGTTTCTTGTGTTCTCTTCCAGAAAGTGTTTTTATTTACAAAGATATAGATGGGTGAATTGATGGACAGAGAGATGATAGAATAATAGATTATAAATATGAAGAAAATTTTACCCAAATGGAAATATAATATATAAAATATAATTTCCACTAATTTTTGTATGTGTCTCATTTTTAAAGTGGCCATTTATTACTTCACTTTATAAATATGATAGACTTTATTTATCTGATCATAGAAAATTTGTTTGTTTCTAGGGATGTATTGTTGTATAAATGCCGCAATCAACAAAGACAACAATATACTTTCAGAATTAAACATAAAAGTAAAGTATATACATTTAAAATATTAACAAAGTCAAATTTCTGTCCATTAAAGTTATACTAAACTATATTCCCAATAATAATTTAAAATAAATTTCCATTTTTCTATGCAATTTCCAAAATTACTTAGTAAATAAAATGAATTATAATTGTAATGTTAGTTGCATTACTTTTCATATTTGCATGAGTGAGATTAAATACCTTTTCATGTTCACAACTTTTATATTCTTTTAACAGCAGTGTAGTGTTCTTCACCTACTTTTCTACTGTATTTGCTACTTTCGGAAATTTTTGATGCAGCTTTCTGTGTATTAAGAAAATTAATCTTAATCACTGATATATGTGATGATATTTTTCCCAGAATATTATTTTTTCCTGATATATTTTATGCTTTTATTACAGCAAGTGTTTCACTCTTTGTTTAGGCTAATCTCAACAACTCTGTGACTTCTTTAAAAATCACCAGGGCCTATTTTACATAGTCAAATATGTTAGAATTTTATGGTTCTGAACTTAGAATTTTTACATAAAGTCATCCATTCTCTAATATACTTTTAATGTTCCTTATTTTAATTCACATATAATTTTTCTGTACATTTGTTTTGTTATCCATTTTGAATTCATTTCTCTATGAAGAATGCTACAGTGGTTCAGTATTTTTTTCAAAGTGACCATACAGCTATTATGAAACTATTTACTAAAAAGCCAATTTTACCATTATTTGCAAATTTTTATCATATTATAAATTCACACATACATAATCACATAGTATATGTATATAACTTCTCATATATGTTTATTCCATTTATATTTCTCTATATATGCTTTATTGATGATAACCTTATAATAAACTTCCAAATCCAATAAAGCACTTTCTCCTAGTTTTACATCTTTATTTTTCCATATGGATTTGAATCTTTTAAAAATATGTATCAAAAATGAAAATATGGAAGATAATGCTAAGTGAAGTTAGCCAACCCCAAAAAACCAAATGCCAAATGTTTTCTTTGATATAAGGAGGCTGATTCATAGTGGGATAGGGAGAGGGAGCATGGGAGGAATAGACAAACTCTATTTAGGGAAGAGGGGTTGGAGGGGAAGGGAGGGGGCATGGGGTAATTAATAATTGTGGAATTTGATAATCATTATTATCCAAAGTACAAGTATGAAGACACAAATTGGTGTGAATATACTATGTATACAACCAGAGATATGAAAAATTGTGCTCTATATATGTAGTAAAAATTGTAATGCATTCTGTTGTCATATATAAATTTAAAAAATTAAAATATGGTTAGCTTTTTTATTGTGGTCTTCTTAATTGAAATTTAGTGCAAGACTTGATATAGTTATTATACTAAATCATCTTCTAAGAAATACATGTAAAATTGCTTATTCCTTCATGTAGTCTTTCATTTTCTACCTCCTTGTCATAGATTATATTATGTAGCTGTTAAGCAATATGTTGTGAAATAATTCTAGTTCTTGACCCTTCTGATATATGATGAAATTAATTCCCCCTTCACTACAAGGCAATGACCCAACCCTCTACTTTCTGGAGTAAATAAAATCTAACAGAATTTCAGTTTTCTTTTATCACATTCTGACTTACCTGAATCTGTACCAAGGCTTTTCCCCTTCCCCTGCTCCTTAGAGTCATCAGTACATTGTCTTTTGCATTTAATATTTTCTTTTAAAAGTTTCAGATAAGCCAGGCATGGTGGCATACACCTTAATCTCAGCAACTCAGGAGACTTAAATAGAGTATCACAAGTTCTAGGCCAGCTTCAGGAACTTAGCCAGACCCTCAGCAATTTAGTAAGAACCTGTCTCAAAATAAAACATAACAAGAGTTGAGTATGTAGGTCAGTGGTAAAGCACCCCTGGGTTCAATCCTCAGTACAAAAAATAAAATAAAATAAATTCAGATATATCCAATTTTTCCAACTACATTTCTGTCATTGCAGACTAAGATATCAGCAACCTTGTTTGGATAGTTTCAACAACTGGTTCCTAACACATCTACTCTATCTCAAGCTGTGTCATTTTCCCTTTCTTTCCACAAATCCCTTCACTAACTTTTGATTGTTAACATTGCCTTGCTAAAAGATTTTATTGGATTCCCAGTGTTTTTTGGATAAAGGCCAAACCCCTGACCGTGGCTTATGGGATGGAGCCTGGACCCGCTGTCTTCCATTTAACTCCTCAGCCTGCTCTAGTCCTTATGAGATTCTGGACCCTCCAGGTAGCCAGGTCAGATTCTTTACCACTATAGCGATTCTCTTCTGTCTTTTATCTTTTTCCTGGAACTTTCTACTTCTTTCTACTCCAACATCTAAGGAAAGATGTTTTAATTGAGGTCAATTTTACTATTTTCCTGACAAATTAGAGGCAATAGAACATAGTAATCAATACATAGAATCAGAATTCCAGGGTTTGGATGCTGTCCCCACCCTCTACAGTGTTGATCTTGGACAGTTTGCTTAATTAATCTGAGCCTTAACTTCTGATTTGAATAAAAATAGTGACAGGATCTACTTCACAAAATTATGACAATTAAAAGGCATAAAATTTGAAATGAATATCATTGAGATCTGAATGAGTCGTCTATGATATTAATTTGTCTTTGTAACAGCAAGTGTTTCACTCTTTGTTTAGGCTAATCTCAACAACTCTGTGACTTCTTTAAAACACATATATGCTTAAAAATCACCAGGGCCTATTTACTGTCTGTATGACAAAGAGTAAATTCCTTCCTTCTCTCATCTAATACAAATTTGTTGAGAGCACTCCATAAGCAAGTCAAATGTGTGATAAAATAATTAAAATAGTATTAAACTAAACACATTCAATACACTGCTTTACAGCTTAAATTCTAGTAGAGGAGATAGACCTACTTCACATGTCTAAATTACTAGAATTCTAAATGAAGATTTCAGTGTGCTTGTTGATGGAGTGAAACCATGTATTATGGGTCCTCATAATTGTCTTAGAGGAATCAAGTTTTAGCTGAGCCTGTGGATATGAATAGAAATTATCAAGGAAGACACTGGTGAAAATAGATTACTTATATGTCTTTAATGTGACTTATGAATACTTCTATGATTTTTCCCCTTCTTGCTTCTCAAGCTTCTTCTGTTGTTACTTCCCTCCCACAAGCTTTGGTAAGGCCATAATAATAATCTTTATTTCCTCAACGATTCCAAATTCTCCAGACTCCAAGCACTTTATGTTATTACCTCCTTAATATGATTGTCTCATATTTTCTTAGATAACTCACTTTATCCTTCAGCTTTCAGCTTGGCAATCTGAAGGAATCCATTGGCAATCCTTACTTGACCTCCTAAAGTTGAATGTGGTATCATTTTATAGATCTCAGAGTTCTTACCCTTTCATAAATAACTTTGTACTGTGACTGCCTCCTTAGTTTATAATCTCCATGAAGACAAGGATTGTGTTCTATTCTGTTTTGTTTTCTTACTTCAATATGGTGGCTGGCACATTATAGCTACTTAATATACACTGTTGAATGGGTATATGAAATTTATAAAATAAAAGAAACTGTATGAAACACATTCAAATCAAGAGTCAATGTTTTCTAATTTGTTGTGGAATAGCGTAGTGTGTGCCAAGAACTTAGGAAAGAAAGTGTCACCTCTTCTCAGTTCAAACAAAAGAGTCTCTCTCTTCTGAACAAACAAAACCTGTAAGAACTTAGGGCTTTGGAATGTGAACTGTCATTCTGAATTAACACTGTTTCTGGAAAAATGCTGCTCCTCTTAACAATATTGCAATATTATTTTGTCTTACAACAGTAAATGAATATGCAGTTATTTGTATCCTCACATTTAAAATTGATTTATTGAAAAAATTCTAGCAAGATTGAGAAAAACAACAAAAACCTATTCCATGCAGGGACTTAAAAAAAAAAAAAGAAAAACATTCACTGTGGTATTATTCATAATTGTAAGAAGCTGGTCACAATCCAAATACCCATCATCTGATAAAAGTATAGCAAAATGCATCATGTTTATACCATGGAGTGCCAGTCAACCACAATAATCAACAGGCCCTGGGTATGTGCTACAATATGGAAAATGCTCAAATTAGTTAAAAAAAAATCAGTGAAAGAAACCAGAAACAAAAGACTGTGAACTACATGATTCCATTTATATAAAATTTCTAAAAAAGGCAAAAACCTAAGAGAGAGCAGTGTTTGCCTGAGACCAGGGAGTAGGAGCAGGGACTGACTGCAAATAGGAAGAGGAAATTGTTCAGGGTGAAGGGGATGTTCTAATATTGTGATGATGGTTACACAACTGCATAAATCCACTAAAAACCATAGAAATATAAGTGTCAATGGGAGACTTTTATGGTATATAAATTATACTTCAATAAAGCTCTTTGCAAAAGGATCAAAAGAAACACATTCTGGTGCATTTTCTATTGAAGTATAAATTAGTACAGAGTTTTGAAAGATACTTTGCTAAAATATATTGAAAGCCTTCAGGTTATATTCTCTTTGACATAGCAATTGGACTTCTGAAATTTTGTCCTAAGGAAATAATTAAGAAATTATAGATATACACAAAGTTTATACATAAGAATTTCATTCTAGGATGAGTTTTTGTTATTGAGGTGGTGGTTAAAACAAAAGTGTTCTTTATTTGTAATTGTGTCAGATTTTCCATTTTGGTTTACATTTAATTGGTGCTTTAATCAAAGATATAAATTTTGGTTTTAGGATGATTGCAAAAAGTAAAAATATTGAAGTTAACCTAAATGCTCCAAAGAAATTATAGAAGAGTTACTAATTCGCCTCCATCATCATTACTCTTTTAAATTCAGATAGTAGAACTCCTTTTCTTCCACCCACACCACCACCCTTAGTTGACTTCATGAACCCTAAGATAGAAACAACTTTTACCAGCCTACTGTGAAGTTAGATGGGCACCTATAATGACCTGCTAGCCAATGATACATGAATAATATTGTGGTGTTCAGTTTATGATTCATGCCACTTAAAACAACCTTGCTTGCGATGTAGTTCTTTTTAATTTATCTGGTGAATTGGAATAGATGTGGTGTGAGCAAGCCAATTTAAAGGATGTTAATGAGGATGACAAACAGGTGGTAATGAAAGAGTAACAAAGTAGAAGAAATCTTGAATGTTACAGTTCACATAGGAAGTGTTTCCTGAAAAATCTCATGTATTGGAAATATGGTATCCAACGTAGCAATGTTCAATGGTGAAATGATTACATTGTGAGAGTTGCAAAACTAATTTATAAATTAATCCATTTATGGATTAAAAATTTGAGTGGACTAGTAGGTGGTAACTGTAGGCAGGTGAGGCATGGTAGGAGAAAATAGGTCTCTTAAGGTATGCCCAAGGGGAATATATTTTGTTCCTGGATCTCCACACCTTTTCTCTGCTTCCCAACTATCTTGAGCTGAGCAATTTTCCTCCACCATGCCCTTCTGCCATGATGTTCAGCCTCATCAGGCACAGAGCAATGGAGTCAGCCACCCACAGACTGAACCTCTGAAACTGTGAACCCAAAATAAACTCTTCTTCCTCTACATTCTTCTTTTCAGATTTGTTTTGTTTTGTTTTGTCATAGTGACAAACAACAACAACAACAATAACAACAAAAAAACAACACCTGACTAATACATTGGATTCCTGAATGAGCTCATGAAGCAAATGTGTTCTTCTGTCTAGACTGGTAGAATATTAATGTAAAAAAGCATACTTTGATGTATTTGAACTGTTATCATTTTTGCTCTCATTGTTATAGTGGCATATTGCAATACAAGAAGGGTCAAATAAAAATATATCATACAACTAAGCAAAGTTTAACCACTAACTATATTAAAATTGAATATTTAAAGGTTTAGTACAAGGGGAATGCTCTATTTCTGATAAAAAAATATGCATGTAAATATGTATTTATAATGACATATACACATATATGTATTTCTAATGACACTTTCCATTTGCATTCAATGATTTCTACTTGAGCACTCATTAATTTGTAGCACTTCAGTTCCCACTGCAATATAAACCTCTTCCAGATACATTTCTCAAAGAACCAAAATTCTTCTGAGTCTAAAATCTAAGGGCATACAAAGTTGAGACAAATATTTTGTCTGTTCACATGAAAAAAGGAGTAAACTTGACTCCATAGAATCTATTGGTGCCCAGAATCAGTAACCGTGCACTACAGAGATACATATCACATTGATATTGTATCAAAGAGTGAATGCTATCTCAATATGAAATCCTAGGAGATTAAATTAGAGTTATCTTATATCTACAGGACTTGGCCAGTCAAGTCTTGTAGATACTAAAGATGAGGAGGAGGAAATTAAATGTATGTTTTGGCCTAAGTAAGCACTCCTGGTTATTTCAGAAATCACCACATTCCTTGCCACTATGGAAGCCCAAGCAATACCACAGTTTGAAAGCAGTGTTTACTACAAATAGACTTCTTTGGAATTGTATTTTTCTTATTGTCTGAAAATAGTATTGTACATCAAGCTTTGAGGTCTATGCTAGCTAGATTTAGCAATCTTCATAATAGGAGTGTTAGCTATATTTACTTCAAATTCACTGTTGCCATATAGCATTATTAGAATTCCTTTTGTTTTGCTGTCTTAGGACCTCAAAGGCAGACTTGTGGGATTTTGTTTTTTTTTGCAAAAACCACACAAATCCATAAAGAAATACAATTAAGATACATTTTCGCATCTAGAAAGTTTACAGTTAATTTTTAGATTACAGAATTGACCACTATTTATAAGATTAATTACAATAATAAATACATTTTATATGTATTATTAAAAATGTATTTTACATGTTGATGTAACATAAGATACAGAGACTGCTGACTTGAAAAATACGGAGAAAAAAAGGGTAAATTTTGAGATAGAAACAACTATTGTTTTTATAACTATCCCCACTGAAATAACAGATACTTAAGTAAAATCATAAAACACTTATGAATTATTTTTTCTATTAAAATGAAAATAGAAATATTGATTTTCAACAAATATTATTTTGATTTCTATAGGCTGATAATTTGGTCATGAGAAAAATAACTCTGGTTGATTTCTTTTTTTTTTTTTGAGGGTTTAAGAGAGCGAAAGAGAACTGAAGGTTCTAATTCAGAAATCCCATAACTGAGAAAGCCTAAAAGCCAAAAAGGGCACATTTATTGTAATGTGAAAACACCATATGGTCTAAATTATCCTAACAGCACATTCAGATACAAAGTGAAAATGCCAAGGATTAGGTGCCTTAGGCTCCTATTCATCTGCCTCAGTGGAAAAGCTTCCTTGTTAGAGAAAATGCCCAGCAGCAGAGGCAGTGGCTTGGATGCAGCAGGAAGAAGTGAACTAGTTTCACCCCATGTATTTCTTCTCTACAAACCATGTAATAAAGGTATATGGACCAGTGTGAAGTGAAATGACTCGCCACCTAATACAGAACGCTGCATTGACTTAACATCAGCAAATTAAAATCTAGTCTACCTTCTTTGTTGTAAGATGTCAGTTATATTTTGTAATATTTCCTCCTTATTTCTCTACTGTGAGCCTGCCCTTTGAAGGAGCCAGTTAAATATTCACTAGCTCTGTTTCCTCCACCTCTAAATGAAGAAAATGTGACTTCAATTTAAAGGTGCTTGCTGCCATATGAATAAGGGCAGCCAGCACTTGCCTTAGCAAAAGAGCCACTGAGAAAGTAGTGAAATGTACGTGTTTAGAGACGGCTCTGCAGTATTTATAATGTAAGGCTACAGTCTCTGGTTGAGACTAGCTCTGTGCCACTGCCATTGGGGTCAGTACCAGGCAGCTGTGGTAATGACCTCAATGGCATATGTGGCCTGGGGAACAGCTGGTCAGTTTCAAGACTAGAGCATTTGAAACAAGTCTTGGATCTGTTAAAGACTAATAATTAGAATGAAAAATGGCAGGACTGGGAGTAGAAGATACGTAGTTCTGATGTTCAGGAAATATTTTCCCAACAAATGATTTTGTGTCAAGTTGTAGTTATTAAAATGAAAATATTTAATTATTTTTGTGGTCTGAATAACAAGCAGAAAAGAAAATCAATGCAATAAAGTTTATAATTTTGATTATGTGACTCTCTCATTGAGCAGTACTTTAGTAGAAAAGCAGATGGACTCTGATTAGGCTTATAAATATAGAAATGTATTGATTACTCAAAAGAAACTCCTTGAAGTGTTCCCTGCATGAGGTCAATGCATCTTTAGAAAGAGAGAAAGAAGATGTAGCTTGTCTTGGCCAGCTCCAACTAAGTTTGTGGAGCTGACATCTCAATAAATTACAGAACTGTATTGACTTCTTTATGGACTATCCACAGACAAAAAAGGGTTATGTTGAGTAGTGTTTAGAGATTGTACAGAATCCTCTTCAGGTTCCTGTGTATGAAAGGAAATTTTGTCAATAAGACAGAGGTCAAAGTAGCAGAAAAAACTCAGGAGTAGACATATTTGCATGAAGGAACTGCATCTTTCCATGAAGAATTTTGGCTGTAACCAGACCTTGGACCATTCACCATCTTCCCCTCCCTTTCATTTATATAATGAATGAGATATGTTTTCACTTTCGAAGATGTCTCTCAACACCTGTTTTTAGTGTCTCTAAATGATCTCTAAGCACACTCTCTAAACCCCTGCTGAAGCTCATTCCATGACTCCAGCTTCCTCTAGGAACTTTGAAATCATCGTGGAATCTCCTTAATGGCAGGGATAATGTTTCATTTCTCAGATGGACACCTATGGCACGGTTCACTCTTTACTGAGAGTACATAAGGATCTTTATCTGTCCTCTTAGTAACAAAACCACACTTGTCATAAAATAATATTTCTAGGAAACTTATAGAAAATATAAAAGAAACCTAAGCAGATCCCATGGTCTATGTGAACTTTTGTTAGAATATCATGTACTGAAAATGTTTTAACTATTTCCTCATGGAAGGAAAATTGTAGAAATATAATCAAGACCACAGCAATTAACATTGTGTAATAAACTTTAAAACTGTCATCCTGTAGCATAGCTCTATCCCTGAGTCATTGTGACATTTATAGGAACAGGGCCTATCCTTCCCATCTCGGGCAGGCATTTCTCCCCAGTCATTAGAAGTGTAACTCAGCCCACACTAAACCAGGCTAGACGGAAAGGGATTTATACTAGAGACAAAGTTTTTAAAAATGGGAGTTAACTCTAGTATTATGTTTCCAAACTCATACGAGATATTTTATCCAATTTACTAATTTGTATCTATGATGATTGAACAACTTATAATTTGTAAGAAGTAGAACAGGAATCAAATTCTGGTCTTTTCCTTTTAAACACTTTTATACTGCAACAAACAGAGCAAAAGCCAGATGCAACAAATAGAAAATCAAGACCACACCTATTCATTAATTACGATCAATCATCTACCTAATGGCAAATCAAGAACTGAGATTAGAATCCTCTGACTCACCATCATTGATACATTTTTTACCACAGTAAAAATATTACATTTGTGAGCATGAATACTGTGTATTATATACCATCTTACAATATGACTATTTGCAACTCTTACATAATTGATATCATTATGTAAAATAATAAAAGCACATTTAATATTTTATTGTTTTAATGATGAATATTGCAATTTTGCCTATGCTGGGCACTCAAAAGGCACTCAAAAAACATCTCTCCTACATATTCTAACAAAAGTCTATTGAAAGTCATTGAGAGAGTTGGTCAATAATAAATGAGTCATTCCCGCCTTAGGGTGGTTTGCTTTAGTTAAATAATTCAATTATTCCCCTTTTGCTATATAGATGAGGTTAATTTCATAGAAAGCATAGGAATGCATTTTACTGGTTACATACATTATACATTTTTGTCTTTTTTTTCTTAGAGATCATTAGCTTTTCCATTCTCTTGTTCTGAGATTGCAATTAAACTGCAAAATTTTTTATTTGTTCTTTATTTTCAACTGACATTGTATTGTATTTTCTATTTCCTCATATCTCTTAACTATGACAAAGGTGCTTCCTTCAGTTTTGTGTTCTGATTCTCTAATAACCTTTTGGCCATTTTGTGTCCTATCCGTTAATTTTAAATTTTTATTCTAGAATTTCACTTGGTTCTTTTCCAGATCATTTTTTTATAATAGTAATAGTTCTTGTTAGTTGTACACTGGGAAAAAAATAACTTTCTTTCTTTTATAATTTGATTATTTACATTATTTTATGTATTTTTTATGATTTCTTTATCTGAAGTGTGTCTAAAGATATAATCTTTTTAGTTTCTGCTGATTCTCCCTCGATTATATTTTCTAGTTGTGTTTCTGTGATTAAAAATAATATTAACTATACTTAGTTGACCTTAACTTGTGAGAAACTGCATCTGACTTAGAGATGTTTTTCTCCAAAGAGGATTTTATTTATTTCTACTGGGGCTAAGAGCTGATAATCTGAGACTTTGTCATCCTCAGGGTTTCAGTCTTAATCCAAATTTGTTAAATCCAGCTCCTTCACTTTATAGTGGTCTCAAGGACGTGTCTTCCATCTCAGCATGACTCTAGGTATTAGGAGCTGGATTTGACAGACTCCTGGATATCATTAGCAAAGTAGACAACACAACCATCCTGTAGAATCAGAGCTTGTTGTGTGCATGTGCTGGGGTTATGTTTTTATATATGTGACACATAATTGTGAATGTTAGTTTGGAGTAGTGTTGATGGAACAGAGAATTAGATAATAAGTAAATACTTTTATTCATATGTGTCCACAATAAGATGAGAAGGCAAATTCTTGTTGGAGATGTACCTATAACACTTTATTCTTCTAATTAGGTTAACACATTTTTTTTTTCCTTTTGACAACCACTTGGGAAACAAAATGTAATAAGGAAATGCCTTTTTTTTTAAGTCTGTGAGTGATTTAATAGTGTCTGAAAATAATTTCACCTATTTGCTCATTGTTTTATGCCAAAGAAATCCAATAAATTATCCAATTAACCTTAAAATCCTGTGGGTCATTCAGAGAATGTTGTTCATATTACCTTTTGATAGACTACTCCACTGTCTTTGTGGTTTTGCTTCCTCATCTTGGCAAGTACCTTCAAGCTAGCACATGCATCAGAATGGCTGAACAGGTTCCTAAGGGCGGTCCATGAGATGGCTGCAGAGAAACCCCAGGCCTAGGTGATACTGCCGAGGCACAGGATGAAAGATTACTCCTGCACCAGCTCCTTGCTAGAGAAATAGCTGGAGTGGAGGAGGAACCTGAGGATGTGAGGAGGATGGGGATCAGGAGGAGGTGTGTCAGATACACTCTCCAGAATGTTTATTTTGAACAATCTGTTAGGAATCTCTATACAGTTTGTCCACTCAGTCAGACTTTTTTTTTTTTTCTGAGAATGTCACTCATGAACCACTTCTGAGGTTGTTTTGTCTCTGCTTTTGGCAAGCTTGGGATTATTTGGGACAATTTTAGGCAAGCTTCTTAAAGAACACATGGATTTTTTTTTTAAAATTATTTATTTATTTATTCTTTTTACTTATACATAAAAGTAGAATATATTTTGACATATTGTACATATATGGTGTATAATTTCTCATTCTTCTGGTTGTACATGATGTGGAGTTACACTGGTTGTGTATTCATATAGATACATACGAAAGATATGTCTGACTCATTCTACTGTCTTTCCCATTCCTATCCCTCTCTCTATCCCTTCATTTCCCTTTCTATAATCCAATGAACTTCTTTTTTTTTCCTCTCCCACCCCTTATTGTTTGTGTTAGTATCCAAATATCAGAGAGAAAATTTGTTATTTGATTTTGGGGGGATTGGTTTATTTCACTTAGCATGATAGTCTCTGGTTCCATCCATTTACTAGTAAATGCCATAATTTCATTCTTTGTTATGGCACAGTAATATTCCACTATGTATATATACCACATTTTCTTTATCCATTCATCCATTGAAGGGTACCAGGTTGGTTCCATAGCTTAGCTATTGTGAATTGAACTTCTATAAACATTGATGTGGTTACATCTTTATATTGTGCTGATTCTAAGTCCTTTGGGTATATGCTGAAGATTGGGATAGCTAGGTCAAATGGTTGTTCCATTCCAAGATTTCTGAGGACTTTCATACTGCTTTCCAGAATGGTTGCACCAATTTTCAGTCCCACCAGCAATATATGAGTATACCTTTTCCCCCACATCCTTGCCAACATTTATTGTTACTTGTTTTTTGATACTTGCCATTCTGACTTGCCACAGTCGGGCTGCAGCAGAATAACTGGGGGGGTGACGAGCAACTTGTGTACATTGATACAGCAGGAGTGGGAGCCATTTATTGTAGGACAGGAGGGGTATATATACATTACACACAGCTTATCTTAATTAACATAAACTAGATACAACAATCAACCAATAAGGAATCTCCACACTTAATGGCTCGCTGGCATTACTTCACAAACCACTCCCTCTGGCAAAATGCCAGGGGCCATCTTAACTTGTTTACAGACCCTAACACTGACTGGAGTGAGATAAAATCTCAGTGGTTTTAATTTGCATTTCTTTAATTACTAGAGATGTTGAACATTCTTTCATATATTTGTTGACCCATCATATTTCTTCTTCTATGAAGTGTCTGTTCAGTTCCTTTGCCCATTTATTGAATGGGTTATTTTGGGTTGTTCTTTTTGTTGTTGTTTTGTTTTTTTAGTGGTAAGTTTTTTGAGTTCTTTATGTATCCTGGAGATTAATGCTCTATCTAAAATAAACCAAAATAAACTGAAGTGTTTATGCTTTAAAGCCAAATAATTGGCCATTTAATATGTTTTGCATACAATCAACATTAGAGAAAAAATGGGCTACTGTATTTATCCTTGGGCTGGGAGGCGGGAGCTCTTCTTCAATCAGTCTATAATACCAGGTACACACTACTCCTCACATTAAAGGGAAAAACAAATTATAAAAACAAATTAAATTTAGGAATACTTAAAAAGAATGATGATGAATATTGTAAGAAATATGAATTACTAAATGTGCTTAAAATAATGACACATTGTTAAGTACTTGGATTTAAGTAAATTTTTAAAATTGCCTGAAAATACTTCATTATGATAACTCTTTATGGATCCATGTTTCAGGTTTTAATGATTTCTCTTAATATTAATTGCTGGGAGCCATTAGCCAAGTAGGTATGACAATTTCCTTGCCAGCGTACCCCATGTTGCTGACATGTTGCAGCGACATTGAATGTAGGTGACCTTGCTCAAGGACCAAGGCAGATTAGGGTGTTCCCGGTTTTAAGATAATCCTGTTTAGGGCGTTCCCAGTTTAGGTTCCAGGTTTAAGGTTTAAGATTATTCCTGCTGGGAATAGGGCGTATCCTGCTGCCTGAGTTCCCCTTGAGTTCTCACGGGATTCAGACAGTATATTTTGGAGATAGAAGCCCAGAGAACGTGGATTTGGGCAGAGAACGTGGATTTCCCCAGAACGTGATTGTAGAGTGCCGGTGTGAGTTCGGGAATAAAGAGTTGCTGTTTGAATCTACAAGCTGTGTGGTGGCTCGTGATTGTGTGCCCAGCCAGACTGCGGCATTTGTGCCCAGCCAGACTGCGGCATTTGGTGGCCCGTACGGGGAACTTCTGAAGTTTGGAGGTAAGTGAAATTGCTTGCCCCTGAGGAAGAGCGAAAGAATGGGTGACCAATTCAAAAAACAATGTGTTATTGTTTTGATTTATCTTGTTTTTGTTTCAAGCTGCCTATCCCTAGAACTTTCTCAGGCAAACTGGGGAAAATGGTTGACTCAAGGTTTGAAGTTGTTCGCCTCCGAGCAAGAGAAATTGTTAGAGGAAGTAGGCACCCCAGTGAGACCAAGAACAATTAGGGCATATGTTGATACAATACAAAAATGTAGCCCATGGCTTTTTAAAGAAGAGTTATTAAGTATATCAATGGGACCATCATGGTATCCTGTAGAAGGATTTTTCTTTAAGAAAAAGATGGCTAGTTCTGTTTACTACATTTATCTAAGATCTTGGTTTTTACAGATATCTGATTAACTTACAAAGCTAAAGTATTAAAATATCAACCACTAAATATGAACTCAAGTACTCTTTACTTATTAAGTTCCATAAGGTAATATATTTAAACATTATGTGTGTTTTCATAAATTGGTAAATGGAAAAATGTTTAATATTGCTTTGTGTCTGTGTCTTTGCTGAAATAAGGTTACTAAGTGTTAAGATTCTATCGTGTAATTTATATACAAAGAGTAGAAAAATTTTCAGTTGGGTTTCAATTATAGTATTATAGTATCATAAAAAACATGAAAGTCTTTCATCTTATTAAAGTGGAGTAATTTGTCTAAATCAGAAATTTTATAAGAGTTGTTTCAAAATGTGAATTTATAAAAAGGGTTAACGGTTAAAAAAGAGAGAAAAAGATTCAAGATGTGAAAATATATTTTAATATAAAAGGTTAAAGGAAAAAGAAATGTTTCTAGATGAGATAATCTCTGTGTGGTAAAGTAAAAAGTTGTAAAATGCCATTTAAAAAAGATTTTGAGGAAACTAGACTTACTTTAAAAGCTTGAGAAAGGAAGAAAAAAGAAAAAGGCATTTGTACATGGCAGATTGAGACAAAGCTTCTCAATGGAGTTTAAAAAAAAAAAAAGCCTTTGGTTGAAGGGCAGCCATGTAAACTAACATTGAAGCGATTTAAACAAAATCTAAGTAAGCCTCGTTTAAAAGAGTGAAGTTGTAGGTGGTGAAAAAGTACATTTAAAAGTACAGTATAGATGATAATTAAAAGGCTTTAAAAGGTTAAATTGAAGGTGGTCGAGATACCTTCATGGCGGAAAAAAGATTGCTTTATTGCATGATTCGAAGCCTAGTTAATCTTAAAGGCATTACTTAAAAAAAATGGGAAGACAATAGGATAAAAGATATTTAGATAAAGAAGATTAAAAATTTAAAGTGAAAAACTTTAAAGACAGAAGTACAGAAAGGCAAAAAAAGATAGAAAAGATGTAGAAAGATAAAAAAATGTAGGAAGACAAAAATTTTAAACCCACAAAATAGGAATAAAAAAAAAAAACTAGGAGGAAAATAAGCAACTAAGAGTAAAAATACAAACCTTAAAAAAAAAAAAAACAAAAAAAACTGGAAGATAGCAATAAGATTGAAAATGTCAAGTAAGGTATTACACAGATAGAAAATGCAAAAAGCTAAGACAACTATTAGATACAGACATACTTATTAAAGCAAAAAGAGGGAATTGGAAAGGGGTATATATCCCCCATAGATAAACTTAAAATAACCCTTTTTACTCTAAACTTTTAAAATTTGGATTCATCAGGACTTAGTGCTGCGGAAAGACATGTATCCAAAAAATGTACATAAGCCTAAAGTACTTTGGAAAGATATTCTAACAGGACAATGGAAAGGTCCTGACCCAGTGATTGTCTGGAGTCGGGGGTCTGTTTGTGTTTTTCCACAGGGAGAACAGCAGCCCATTTGGATTCCAGAGAGATTAACTAAAACAGTCTCTACAGATCAAAAAGAAGATGATTTGACTCAAATCCATAACAGCTGATATCCAGAACTCCAGCTTGGCCATTCTTACATCTGCGACAGTGATTAACCAGTGATGCAATTTTTATTTCCTTGCCAGCGCACCCCATGTTAGTTGTGGTAGTGCTGGCATATCTTTGCTGATGGTGTCACCAGTGATGCAATTTTTTCCCAAGGAGCCGTCAATTGGCTTGGTGTCGTGGCATTTCTGTATCCTCCTCCCTTCTGCTAGTGATGGTCTAAAATTTGGGGGCCAATGGCTTATGCTGGACCAGTAGTCAGTGACGGGTATGATCCAATTACAGTGGTATCAACCTAAGACAGGAGGCTGACGCCTAAAGGTCAGTTTTCCGATGACGGGTAAGAACCATATGTTGAATTGGACAACCTACCAGGCACGGTCCTTAAGCCACATTGCTTGTTGTTTAATTAATCAGAAGGGGGGAGATGCTGGGAGCCATTAGCCAAGTAGGTATGACAATTTCCTTGCCAGCGTACCCCATGTTGCTGACATGTTGCAGCGACATTGAATGTAGGTGACCTTGCTCAAGGACCAAGGCAGATTAGGGTGTTCCCGGTTTTAAGATAATCCTGTTTAGGGCGTTCCCAGTTTAGGTTCCAGGTTTAAGGTTTAAGATTATTCCTGCTGGGAATAGGGCGTATCCTGCTGCCTGAGTTCCCCTTGAGTTCTCACGGGATTCAGACAGTATATTTTGGAGATAGAAGCCCAGAGAACGTGGATTTGGGCAGAGAACGTGGATTTCCCCAGAACGTGATTGTAGAGTGCCGGTGTGAGTTCGGAAATAAAGAGTTGCTGTTTGAATCTACAAGCTGTGTGGTGGCTCGTGATTGTGTGCCCAGCCAGACTGCGGCATTTGTGCCCAGCCAGACTGCGGCAATTAATTATCAGAAATCATAATCATAAGTGGCTGTGTCACATAAAGCCTTGTAAAACCAAATTCATGAGATGAATTCAGCTAGATTTTTGTATTTTCACTTCATTAAAGGGTACTGAAGAACAGTGGAATTGTCTTTTCCCTTAAAAATAAAAAGAGCTGTTCTATAGCACCTTCTGCATAACAAGTTCTTAATATGCCTTATAATTTATGACAAATATAAATACTACAATTACTCCTTAGTGCTTAATTACAGAAAAGCAGAAAATTTAATTCTATACTTATAACATTGCAATTCGGGAAATTGAATTAAGAACATAGATCAAACAACCAGAAGAAAAATCCATGCTTAATTTTATAAATGCTTTATTGAGAAAGGCACAAAAGAACAAACGTGTGTATATGTATATATGTATAACCATCTTCCTTTATCCATAAGGGATTAGTTCAGAAACCCTCTGCCAATAAAAATGTGCCTTATATAAAATGGTGTAGTATTTGTTTATGACCTATACAATCTTCCTGTATACTTTAAATAATCTCTAAATTACTTATAAAACATAATATGGTGTAAATGTTATGCAAATAGTTGTTATACTGTATTGTTTAGAAAATAGTGACAAAAAAGTCTGTAGTTGTTCAACACAGACACATTTTAAAAAATATTTTCTATCCAAGTTTGGTTGAACCCATGGATGAGGAACATGCAGATGTGGAAGACCAAATGGATAGTGATGTATTGTAGCTAATCTAATTGTTTATGTAATTGCAAATTTTAAAAGTGCAGTGTCTTTAGTTTTGTTCAGAAAGCAATAAGTTGAATAGGTTTTCCAATTGTATATTCAAATATATGTAGACTGTGGATGTTAATTACTCAATTTATCTTTCCAAATGTGACAAAGAAGAGATTAGAGTGAAGTTGAATTTATGAGCTTCTTGAGATTACTGATTCTCAAAAATCTGAGCAGCTAGCTTGTTTTGTTTGTTTTCCTCTGGAAATCAGGATGATAGGTGAAAGAACATAGGAAAAATGTTAAAATCAAATTAGAATTTGAAAGAGTCTCTGAAAGCCTGCAAGCATGAACCAGATAGCAGAGAAGAAATGGAATGATCCAAAGGAAGAATTAAAAAACTGCTGAGAGACACAGCAGTGAGGAAGGCCAGTTACAGAAAGCACACTGTAGCTATAGGAGGAGGATGAAAATAACAATGATTATGTCCAAATGATAGAAACAATCAGTGAAAAAATTCATTTTTCTGAAGATACTGAGGTAAAGGGTGTGGATGTCACCTAGGACAGAGCCTGTCTTCACATGAGATTTTTTTATCCTTCCATATAGATGGAAGCAGTCACCTGAGTAGGCAGATTGGCTTTATTAAGGTAAACTAATTGTATGCTTTTTATGACAGCAATTCTATTCTCAGGCATGTAATGTAGGGCAAGCTGCAACAATACTTCTGCTGCTCAAAAGGTGGAGGTAATTTAGGTGTTTCCTAGTAAAATTTCCTATTTTACTAGGAAATGTGAGTAAATGTATATGATGGTGAAATTTTCAAGGCTGCAAAATATTGATTTAGATGTGTACATGACAAAATACATAGATCTTTTTGTCTTTTAAAATTATGTTTATTGATGAATAATTCACATACATTCAAGTTTACCTTTTCAAGTATATAGTTTGATGAATTTTGACAGACCTTTACAGTCAAATAAAAACAATCATAATCAAAATATACAAAATATCCATCATCCAAAAAATTCAGTTATGCCACTTTGCAGCTAATCCCCTCTACCACACTCATTCTCTGTAGTTTTGCCTTTTCTAGAATATTATAGAAATAGAATCATGCTATATATTTTTATGTGCTCTTTTTTTTAAAATCTACATCCTTTCCCTTAATATTATCCTTTTGAGATTCTTCTGGTGTTGAATGTATCAACAGTTCTTTGTGTTGCTAAGTAGTGTTCTATTATCAGTTGCTATAGTTTTCCCAAAAAGCTCATGTGTGAGATAATGCAAGAATGTTTCGATGTGAAATGTTTGGATTATGAGAGCCTTAACCTGATCAGTGCATTAATCCCTGTCAAGAATCAACTGAGTGGTAGCTGTAGGCATCTAGGCTATGGCTGGAGGAGGTGTATTATTGGTGATAGGCTTATGTTGTTTATATTTTGTGAGCTGAACTTAGTCTCTCTCTGATTCCTAGTTTCATGTCCTGAGCAGCTTCTCTCTGCCTCACCCTTCCACGCTGATCTCAAACTCATATTTGACTCACCTCATTCCCAAAGCAAAAGCAATAGGGTCAGCCACTGAGAACTCTGAAACCATGAGCCCCCAAATAAAGTTCTTCCCTTCTAACTGTTATCATCAGGTCTTTGGTCATGGCAAAAGACTGAAATATAGGCTATAGGAAAAACATGTTGATACTTTTACCATTGGATGTGTATTTAGATTGTTTGCATATCTAGGCTGTTATAAATAAGCAGCTGTGAGCATATGCATACCTATGTTTGTGTGAACATATGCTTTCAGTTTTCTTGAGTAAATACCTGAGAGTAAAATTGCTAGGTCATATGGAAAACATGTTTACCTTTATAAGAAATGATAATATGGTTTTAAGAGTCAAAACCAAGGGTGATGAATCATAAATCTATTTCCCAGACCTTTTTATTTTTTATTTTTTTTTTTTTATTTTGAGAGAGAGTCTTGCTAAATTGCCTGGGTTGGCCTATACTTCCCAGTCTTGTGCCTCAGCCTCTGGAGTAGCTGGGATTGCAAGCGTGCACCTCAGCACTTGGCTGTACATTCAGTTACAAGAGTTAGCTTCATATTGTGGATATTAGTCTTCTATTACATATGTGTTTTGTCAATATTTTCTTCCAATCTATGGCTTATAATTTCTAACAATCTTTGAAAGCACACATTGTAATTTTGATCTGATCCAATTCACTTGTTTCTTTTATAATTTAGCTTTGGATACCGTAAAACATACTTTGTTGTCACAAATATTTTTTATGTTTGTTTCTTCATATTTTTGTATTAAGGACTTAGATTTATATTTTTGATCCTTTTCCACTAAATTTTGTCTGTAATATATAATAAGTAAGAACAAGCCTAATTTTTTCCCATGAATATTCAGTCATCCCAGCATCATGTTAAAACCAATATCTTTTCTTCATCAAATTGACTTGACACCACATATACATATGTACATGAGTGTGTTTCTATTCAAACATAAATTTCTTGAAGAGTCTGTCTAGAATTTTATCAATATTTTTAAAAGCATTATGCTTTTATCTTTATTCCTTTAATTTTCTATACTATAAATTTTAATTCTTTTCTTTCTTATTTACTTTCTTATACTTGATTTGATTTTAATTTGATCTTTCCTTTCTAGTTTATTACATTAAAAGCCAATATCATTATTAGAAGTTTTTATTATGAGCATTTAATGCTATAAATTTCTTTCAAAGTAGTGCTTTTGCTGTATTCCACAGATTTTGATATGTTGTTTTAATTTCCATTCAAAACAAATATTGTCTAATTTACTTTGTGATTTTTTGAACCATAGATTATGTAGAAACATGTTCTACTTTGTGATTACTTGAAGATTTTTTCATAGATATATCACTGTTACTTATAAATATATAATTTAATTTTAGCATAGTCAGATCACAGTTTTTATGAATTCATTTTTTAAAAATGTATTAAAATTTCCTCTGTGGCTCAGGTTATGATGTCTCTTTGTGAATGTTTCATCTTCTCTTGAAAATAATGTATATTCTGATGTTATTAAATTGAAAGTTTTAAAAATATCAATGAGTTGATTTTTCTCCCTGGAAAAATTTCTTGTTTGAAATATGCTTTTTCTGATATTTGCACTATAGTTTTCCTTTCATTAATGTTGTAAGGGCATATCTCTTTCATTCTTTTAATTTTACTGTCTATTTCTCTTCACATATGTGTCTTTGCAAACATTTATCCCATGTACAGCTTTGATAACCAACTAACAACTTTAAAAAAAAATTCCTTTTTAGTTGTTGGTGGATACGATACCTGTATTGTATTTTTATGTGATGCTGAGGATCGAACCCAGTGTCTCATGCATGCTAAGTGAGCACTCTTTCCTCTAAGCCACAACCCCAGCCCCTAACAATCTTTATCTTTTCGTTGCAGTGTTTAGACCAATTACATTTAAAGAAATTTTTTTTGAGTTTGTATGTTTTTTTTTTCTTTTTTGTTGTCAAATTTTTCCGTCTTTCCTGTTTTTTCATTTTCTTTTTTATGCCTTCTGGTATTGTTTACATTATTCTATTTTAACTCCATTGAGGACTATTGCTTATATTTCTTATTATCTGTTTTCTAGTGATTTTTCTAGTATTTCAAATTTATATCTTTAGTTCATAATGGTTTACCTTCAGATAATATTGTACTTCTTCAATGTAGAATAAAACATAGAGTATTATTTTATGTTTCCTCTGTCTTTTTCATGTTATTTTTCTACTTGAACTTTAGCAATTATAACCACTAAAAATACCACTTTTTGTTTTTATATTTGCTTTTAAAGAGATATAAAACAAAGAAATATATATCTTATACATTTTCTTACATTTTTGTGATAACTGTCACTGTTAATTTTTTGTATAGTTATAAATTTACCTGGTGTCATGTGTTCTCTCCTTAAATGATTTTTCTCGCCATTTATTTAAGGTTTTGGTTGGATTGCTCTTTCTCTCAGGAATGCATATCACTCCATTTTCTTCTGGATTGCATGCTTTCTGATGTCACTTTTGTATCTATTTCTTTAAATGTGTTGTGCTTCTAACTTGAATAACTTTTAAAACTTTTAATTCACCTTTGGTTTTCAACAGTTTGACTCTGATATACCCACATATGTAATTATTTGTATTTGTCTTGCTTTGAGTATTCTGAGTCTCTTGGATCTGTAGTTGGTTATCTTTCATTAATTAATTCTTCATTACCTTTCAAATTCTACAACATTTATCTCTCCTCTCCTATGGTTGGTAGGGACTCATAACACATAAATGAAACCACACATTAATAGTCTTAGTTATTGTTTTTCTTACTTATTCATATATAGATCTCAGTTTAAAAACTTTCAATTGGTATCAATATATGTTGTGATTTCTCTGATGAATTCAGTTTTTAAATAAACTTGGAAAAAATTTTCTAAATTGATATCACATTTTTATCTTTGTCATTTCGTTTGATTTATTTTATATTTTCATCTCTATGTTAAAATTCCCCATCTAGTCATTTATGTCTGAACACATATATCTTAGTTATTTTAAAGTCCTTGTCAAATAGTTTCAATATATGTATACTGTCTCCTGAGTCTAGTTCTGTTGAACACTGTATCTGTTGATGATGGGCCCTTTTCTCATGTTTATTTCTGCCTCTTTCAAATTTTAACATCAGATTTTGGACACTGTTTGAAAAGGATGGCTAACCACTGAGGTAAACAGTTTTCATTCTTGGAAATTAGTAAACTCAGGTAAAGTGGGGGGACTCAGTCATCTATCTGGTCACTATTTCTTATGACCCTGAGCCGCAGGGATTAGGGAGATGCACATTCTCAGAATTTGTGTCCCTTCCCCACAGCAACAAAATTGCATTTTATACTAGGGAAGTCTTGAACACAAGCAAATACTTGCTTCAACCTAAATGGCAACAGCATTCTGCTTTGTATTTGTATAGGATTCTTGAAGCAAAAGAGTTCCTGGCTATCCTCCAGGAACAGCCTGATTTTGCTTGAGATCAGAAGAAGGGAAAATACCCCTTAAGAGAAAGGCATCCTATGTGTTTTACTTATTTGATGACATCTCACCTTTGTCAGGGATCGGTAAGCAGGAAGTTTTCCTGCAGCATATCTAGTCATATCTAGAAGCAGACTTTGCTTTCCGTGAGAGAGGAATTCCATAACTTATGTGTTTAATGCTTGTTCCTTAGCAGAAATTTACCATCACTTGCATGTGTTAATTGCATGTGTTTGCATCTATATTCATTAGGGATCTTGGTTTGAAGTTTTCTTTCTTTGATGTGTCTCTGTCTAGTTTTGGTATCAGGGTGATACAAGCAGTTGCCTGGGACTTTCTCATTTTAGCATTGAAAAGTCCCATGAAAACCTGAGTCACCAGCAAACCAGGAAGGTTGATCAGCTTCCTGGTATACAAGTCTATAAAAAAAGACATTTTCCCATATTGAACCATATTAAAAATTCAATCCCTACCTTTAAAAAATCATGATTCCAGATGACTTAAAGGCCAAGAATAAAACACAAGATTATATCTGTATGACTTTGTGTTGGGAGGAGTTACTTTTAAAAAGAAACACAAAAATTTTCTAAAAAGATTCAAAACTTTGGCTACATTAAAATATAAAAATATGGAAACTGCATCTCTGGCTCAGTGGTATATGTGAGGCACTGGGTTTGATCCTCAGCACCACATAAAAATAAATAAATAAAACAAAGTTAATGGGTCCATCTACAATTTTTAAAAAATTAAAAATAAATAAAAATGAAAATATGGCTGGGTGTGGTGATTCATGCCTGTAATTCTAGCAACTTCAGAGAGTGAGACAGGAGGATCACAATCCAAAGCCAGCCTCAGCAACTTAGTGAAGTCCTCAGTAATTTAGTAAAATCCTGTCTCAAAAACAAAAAGGAGAAAGGGCTGGGAATGTGCCTCAGGGGTAGAGTTAAATACCTAGCACCCAAAACAACAACAACAACAAAAACAAATTAAGGTTGATAGTTATCTCTAGGGTAGAAAGAGGGGAGGGGGAAGTAGACAGTAAACTTTAACTATTTTGAGAGGAAATTTTTCTTTTGCAATAAATGACATTCATAATTTGCTCTAAAATATAATAGATAAGTGGTCACCTCAGTGGAAGACAATCCTTGATTCTCTCAAAGTTCTTTTGAGATTTATCTATGTTAAATACACAGTAGAGTCAATTTTCAAGGATGTGAAATGGTAATATATTTTCTAAGCCCTTGTGATAAGTCTCTCAGAATTTCTCTCCATGGCCTTTTGGTAATTGTTATATAGGAAACCTGTGGATTCTTATTCCCTGTTATAAAATTCTTTTTAATTTCTAAAAAAATGTAAATTACATTATTTGTATCGATAGTCACCATACTGTATAATACTGCACCAAAGTTTCTTGCTCCTGAGTAACTGTGGCTGGAAAACATCATTTTACACTCCACTTCAATGAGATCAAATGCTTTAAATTCTGCCTATGTGTGTGAACATGCAGTCCTTGTCTTTCTATGCCACACTAATTTAATTCAGCATAATTATTTTCAATTCCATCCACATCACAAATGAAAGATTTCATTTTTTTTTACAGCCAAATGGCAATTTTGAATACATTACTCTTTGTGGATATTTAGGTTTTGTCCACTTCTTGGCTACTGTGAATAACACTGAAATAACTAAAGATAGGAATATAGATGCCTTTTCGACATACTGATTTCATTTCCTTTAGGTAAATACCCAGGAGTGAATCTTTAGATCAAATACTACTTCTATTTTTAATTTTTTGAGGAACTTCCATACTGTTGTTCATAGTGACTATACTAACTTAACATTTCCCCCAAAAGTGTGCAAGGGTTCCCTTTTCTCCACCTTCTGGCTTGCACTTTTTGTGTTCAGTCTCTTTAATAGTAGTTAATCTTATTGCAATGAGGTGATATCTCATTATGTTTTACATTTTCTTGACGTTTAGTGATGTTTAGTTTTTCATATACCTGTTGGCAATTTGTATGTCTTCTTTTTGAGAAATTATTTTATTTATATATAATTCCAAAATTTTTAGGTTTTTTTTTTTTTTAACTTTTAGTTTTTGGAGTTCCTTATATGTTCTAAGTAACATCACCATGTTAGGTGTATACATTGCAAGTGTATTTTCCCATTCTGCAGGTTGGTGCTGTGTGCTGATAATTGTTTCCTTTGCCATGTAGATGATTTTCAGTTTAATGCCTATTTTTCTATGATTTCCTGAGTTTTAAGGGTCTTGCCCAAGAGGAACCATTGTCTATTTCAAAGTTCTGAAGCATTTCCTCTGTTTTCTTCTAATGGTGCAGTTTTGGGTCTACCATTTAAGTCTTTAATCCGTTTTGAATTGATCTTTGTGACTCATGTTTGTGACTTCTGCATGCGGATACCCCATTTTTTTCACCAAGATTTATTGAAGACTTTTTTTCCAATGCATAGTCTTAGCACGTTTGTCAAAAGTCAATTGACATAGATGTGTGGGTTTATTATAGGCTCTCTATTCAGCTTCATTGTTTATCATGTCTGTTTTTATGCAAATATCATGCTTTAATTACTACAGTTTTATAGTATGTTTTTAAGTCATGTCATATAATGCATCCTGTTTGATTCTTTTTGGACAAAATGGTTTTGGCGACTCAGGGTATTTCAACTTTCATATAAATTTTAGGTTACTTCATTTTTTCTATTTCTGTGAGAAATACTGCTGGTATTACAATAGAGATTATATTGAATGTCTTACTTGGTCTGAGAAGTATGGACATTTTAATATATTGATTCTTCCACTTCATGAACATAGAATGTCATTTTTTGGGGTCCTTTTCAATTTATTTCATCAATGTTTTATAATTTTCACTGTATATCTGTCACCCTTTTGGTTAAATTTATCCCTACATATTTTTTGTATCTGTTGTAAATGGAATTACTTTCTTGATTTCTGTTTCAGATAATTTGATGTTGGCATATAATAACACTCCTGGTATTTTTAAGTTGATTGAAACTCCTGAAACTGCTGAATTCATCAATTACCTGTAACAGTTTTTGGCACAGTCTTTGGGGATTTGTATATATAAGATTGCATCATCTGAACACAATTGCAGTGTGACTTCACATTTTCTAATTTGGGTGCCTTTTCTTTCTTCCCTTGTCTAATGGCTCTGACTAGCGCATCCAGAGCTATGAAAAATAAATGTGATGAAGGTGTTCATCTTTGTCTTATTCAAGATTTCGGAGAGAAAGCTTTCATTCTTCCCCCCTTCAGTGTAATGTTAATGCTTGGCTTATAATTTTATGAAATTATGGCAAAGTACATTACTTGTATGCCTCATTTTTTAGCATTTTTATCATGAAGGGATGTAGAAATTTATTTAATATCTTTCTTACAACTATTATGATGGACATATGGTTTTGAATTTCTTTCTGTCAACATGATATGTTTATCAACTTTTTGTTTCTGTGACCAAAATACATGAGAACAACATAGAGGAGGAAAAGTCTATTTGGGCTCACCTTTTAAGAGGTATAGTCCCTGGTTCCATGGTTGGCTAACTCCACTTCTATGGTTACAATGTAAGGCAACTAACATGGTAGAAGAACATGGCAGAGGTAAGCTGCTTAGCTCATGACAACCAGGAAAGAGAGAGTGTGTCAAGGACAAGATATAATCCAAGGTCATACTTTCAGTGACTTATTTCTTTTGATCATGCTCCACTTATCTACAGTTGCCACCCAGTAGTCCATTCAATTTATTAATTTATGAAATGAATTCATCCACTGAAGATGTTATAGTTAGTTCTCTTACTCTAGATATTGCATCTCTGAGCATTTCTACGTTGCCTAACTTATATCAAAACCATAAAAATCTACACCAGGCCCAAGAAAGTTCTTGTCCATATTGCAGTGCAGATTACATTCAGTTCATCAACAAGAGTCTCCATGTTCTTAACAGTTTCATTGTTGCCCAAAAGTCCAAGTCCAAAGCTTCCTGTGAGACTCAAAGAAAACTCTTAGCTGGGAGCCACTCTAAAGATCAATAATAAGTTTCATACTTCCAATATACAATGGCACAGAGTTAACACTCCCCATTGGAAAGGGAGAAACAGGGACACAGAAATAAGGGAGGGACCAAAGCAAAACTGAACCCAGCTGGGCAAACAAGTCCTGTAGCTCCAAGTCTGGTATTCCAGGCACATAGTGGCAAGAGGTGAGTCTCAAAGGGCTTGGAAAGCCCTGTCCCTTTGGCCTTAGTGGCTTTAGCAGAAATGGCCTCTCTTTTTGCCTGGCTCAGCTTGCTTCCTGCAGCTTTTGTCAGCAGATGTTCCACATTCCTGGCATCTCTTAATTCCTAGAGTCTCCATTGTAGCTTTATTTTCACAGCTTCATGAGCTGCCTCTCTGGGGCTGCCTGCAGGGATTCTGACCCTGCTACACTTTGCCTGGCCTCTCAGGCTTTCCTTTGAAATCTTAGTGGAAGCCTTCATGACCCCTGGATTCTACTATTCTACATTTCTGCAAAACCAGCATAATGTGGATACTGCGAGTGTCTGAAGCAAGTTTTAGTAATAGCTAGGCCCCCTTGGACTGGGGCTGTAAGAGCCGCTGAGTGCCTATGCAGCGGAGAGTGGTAAAATTACACTTTCTAGGAACCCCTGTATGAGCAGGGTGCCCCCAAGGGCTGTTCTCTGCAACCACACCTTTCCTTGGCCTCAATTTCAAATGTGCTTTTCCTCTGGCAAATTGAAAGTTTTTCAAATCTTTTTTTTCTTTTGCTTTCTGCTCCCATTTCTCCCAGTAGATTTGTCTAAAGGCAACCAACAACAACCATTCCTCTGCATAAATGTTGTGCTGATTTGAAACTTCTTCCACCAGATTAGTTAGTCCCTTTCCTTTAAACTCAGTCTCACAGAAACTCTCAGATCATACACATAATGTAGATACATTCTTTGTCCAAGTGTAACCCTTGTAGCCTCTAGTCCAATTTCCAATAGAGTTCTTATTTCTGTCAGAGTCCTCATGAGCACAGTTGTCACTGACCCAATTGCTCTAGGTAGTCTGGTCTTCTGAGCTCCCAACAAAATCACCTGGTAGGCACTGCTTACCACATTCTAAGACTTCTACAACCTTCATTCCCCAAAACTTCTCCAATTACCTCCCACAAAATAGTTCCAAAAGCTTCTGAACCATATGCTCAGGTTTCTCACAACAACAGCCTCACTTTTCAGTACCAATTTCTTGTTAGTTAACTTTTTAATTACGTGAACAAAATGCCTGACAAGAGCAACTTAGGGGAGGGACAATTTATTTTGGACTCATGGTTTCAGAGGTTCAGTCAATGCTTGTCTGATTCCATTGCTCCATTCAACTTGAGGCAAAACATCATGGCAGTTGAGGGTGGAAGTGAAAATGCAGCTTTACTCATGGCACCCAGGAAGAGGGAAGAGGGCAGGGGCAAGATATAGTCCTTACTTCCCCAGAGACTTTCTTCCTCCACCCTTGTTCCATTTGCCTACAGTTACTACCCGCTAGTCCATTCAAATTATTAATTCATCAAATGGATTAATCCACCAATGAAGATACAACTCTCATATTCTAATGATTGCAGTTCTGAATATTTTACATTGCCTAATACACAAGCTTTTCTAGGTATACCTCAAATCCAAACCACAACATAGTAAATAACATTTATTTGTTTGTACATATTGAGTCATCCTTGCATCCCTGGGATGACTCCCTCTTGATTATGATCGATAATCTTTTTAATAGTTGATTGTATATTCAATTGGATAATATTTTCATGAGAATTTTAATATTTTTGTACATAAAGAATATTGGCCTGAAATTTTGTTTTCCTTTTTTTCTTTCTTTTTTTTTTTATTAATTTTATCTTTATCTGCTTTTGGTATTAGTAATGCTGGCCTGTAGAATGTGTTTGCAAGAATTCCTTAGTGTTCTATTTTTTTTTTTTTTTTTTTTTTTTAGCATAACTTAGAAAGAATTAGTGTTTTTCTTTAAATGTTTGTTAGAATTCAGCAGTAAAGTTGTATGGCCCCTAGGCTTTTCTTTGATAGGAGTATTTTTATTACTCATTCAGTCTTGTTATTTAGTTTTGGTCTGCTCAGATTTTCTAATTCTTCAAGATTTGTATTTGGCAAGGTGTATGCGTTTAGGAATTTGTTCGTTTCTTCTTGAATGTCTTGTTTGTTAGCATGAAGTTGTTCATAATCGTATCTAACAAACTTTTGCTTTTTGTGGTGTCAGTTGTGAATGTCTCCTTTTTAATCTCATATTTTGGTCTCTCCTTTCAAGATCTAGATCTGAGTTTGTCTATTTTATTTATCTTTTCAAATAATCAGCTCTTTGTTCATAGGTCTTCTTGATTACTTTTTAAATCTCCATTTTATTTATTTCTGTTCTAATGTTAATAAATTCTATGATCATTTATTTCCTACTAATTTGGGTTTTTTTTTGTTATTGTTGTTTGTTTATTTGTTTTTCCTAGTCCCTTTGAGGTACTATAAATGTCCCTTTAGTACTGCTTTTAGGATATTCCATACATTTTGGTATTGGGTTTTTCCATTTTCATGTAAACTAAGTCAAGACCTGCAGAGTACCAGAGCACCTCTATATCTGTAGTTAATTTTTTTTAGCCATTGATGGATTTCTGCCTAATCTTTCATTATACTTAAGGGTCTGTATCGGGAGCATTAAAATGAGGCATTTTCCAATCATAGTATATTTCTGATTCATGGATAACTAACATTTTATGTGTGGGGCTTTCATGGGGTAGCATTAATTCTCAGAGGTAAGAACTCTTTGAAGGAAAAAAATGATATTTTTATTGCTATAAACTTGAGAAATCATTTTCTCCTGCTGTTTCCTTTCCTCCTCTCACTGTGTTGACAGATTTTCTGTACTTCTGAATAGCTTACCAAGTGCTGGAGTGACTTCATTCAGAGCTTGCTTCTCAAAGTTCCAACAAACCCAAATCAATATTATCCTGATTGTCAAAAACTCAATGTCAACACAATTTAAAATAATCAGAGTAAAGATTTAAAATTTTTTAGTTACTTTATTTTCACTTCACTTATCTTCAAGCACAAATTCAAGGTGAAGAAATGGAAGGATTTATTTCCTCTGAAATTAAAATATATTCTGGATACAGAAGTACTTTCCAGCTCTGGATAAAAGGTGAATTGATGAAAGGAAGAAAAAGTAATCGAATTTCCAGAAAACTACTTTTTAAAATTAGTGTTTTATTTATTTTCATATGTTTAGAAAAGCAAAAGGTCATTTAGAAAGAGTAATAGAATATAATATTAAGCCAAAGAAGGTTTAGAAACACTTGCCTAAGCAAGGAATAGTAGATATGACATCAGTAAAAGATGTCTCAGGGTGACTGTGAGGAGACGAAAGTAAAATGAAAATAGAAAAAGGTGGAGGCAGCCAGCTGAGAAGTTAGATTTGGTTTCTAAAATGCTGAGAGGAAAAATGGATGAGTCTTGGTGGAAATCTAAAAATGTTTTAATAGCAAAAAGTTTACAGTCCCAATTACTCAGGACTTATAATACTTGATAACTCTAATTTGAAAATAGTAAATATAATGCATCCACATTTTCTTTTAGTAGCTTTATGTTTTTCATGACCCTTACATTGCTCTAAACACTTTCACGCTCTTTCCTAATTATTTACACAGTGGTGTGCTCTCAGTATAAAATCAAATATCATTTCATTATTTTAGGTAGACCTTTATAAAAAAAGATTATGCTATGAACTAATCAACAAAAGGTAAAGCTGACATTTAAAATTGCCACCCACCTTTTGGCATTACCTACCAAGGCATTCCAAGGAATAAAGCCAGTGATTGCCTCCCCCCTGTCCTCACTCAGTCTCAAAGGATACGCAAACCAAACTTGGGCATGCTGGCACTAAGATGGTTGGATTCCATGCCCTTTAGCTGACTACTCAAGTAAGTATCTACATATCAATGTTTTTTCCTAACCAAAACTATTTCTAAGTTGCTTTTTGAACACACAAAAAAATGCATCTTTCCTAGAGGAAAAACATATTGTAAGCTAAATAGAAACCCTGGCATACCTATCAAAGTAATTTTAGTATGTATTTAAAAATGAGAATATTAATTGAGATGACGTTGTTACTGAGTCTTAAATTGGCATTAGGGATGAGGTAAGGAAAGACATCTAGTCAAGCATAAAAAAGGAGAAAGAGATATTCTTACTATTATAAGTTCAGGGTTAATCGTGGGAAAAATGTTTAAATAAAGCGTTTGAAATTATATATGTAGGTGTTTTGTGTAATGCTTTAAACTAAGTACATTTTTAAATTTTCTTTGAACATTAAATTTATTATATATTTAGGGTGTGCTTACTCCAGAAACAAACATTCTGGCTTACATAGTTTAGAAAATATATTTCTTAAAAGAATTCTATCAAACTTATCCTAAATTTTAAAAAATTCTCCTTCTCTCAAATTCTTGTAATGATTTGCTTATCTGCTGAGAGCCATAGCCAAGTAGGAATGACATGATGCATGGCAATTTTGGTTGAAAGGTGACCCCAGCAAGCCATTGAGATTATAATGATTATGTTAAGATGTGCACTCAATTGGAGATTAGACCCCTGCTGTCTGCCTAGGCCTGCTACTTCAGGACTCCTGGAGAGTTCCCATTGGTTGGGGAAGTGCAGTATGAGGGAATTCCAGAGGAGGGATTTCCTGTTGGAGTAGTGTGTCCCGGGAGGAGCTGCATGGTGTTGTTCGGCATTTTTTTCCTGGGAGCGTGTGTGGAGTGTGCTGGTGGAGTTCAGAAATAAAGTTTGTTCCTGCTTCAGTGGCTCATGATTTGTGCCCAGCCAGACTGTGGCATTTGGCGGCCCATGAGGGGAACGCCTGAAGCTCAGAGGTAAGTGAAATTGTTCCCACCTGAGGGAAGGCAAGAGAATGGGTGACCATTTCCAAAAACAATGTGTTCTTGTTTTGATTTATTTTGTTTTTGTTTCAAGCTGCCTATCCCTAGAACTTTCTCAGGCAAACTAGGAAAAATGGTTGGCTCAAGGTTTGAAGTTGTTGGGCCCTGAGGAAGACAAAATTGATACAACGATTTTTTGTTCCATTTTTGCTTCATTCTGTTTCAGTTTTGTTTTGTGTTATCTTATTGGGTTTCATTATCTTTATAGTAGATTAGAAATTAGTAAAAAACAAACTGAAAGAGTGTTAAGTAAATTGTTAGAGGTTCAGATCATGGAGAAAGACATTTTAGATCAAGCAGAAGAGAAGGTCTTTCAAGCTAGTCAGACAGAGGAAGAAAATTTAAAGTAAAAGGAGCTATTAGGGAAAAAGCAACAACAGGAGGCTGCTACTAACACTGTTCTATCACAAGAGGGCGTGATTCAACCAACAAATCCACCTATAGAGACAGCTGAGTGGCCCTCAACCCCCGTAGTTGATAGATGGAATCCTGAGACAGGACCTCAAAGATTAGCATGCCCTGTACTTAAGCAGGCAGGAGAGCAGCGAATTCACCATGCTTTAGATTTCAAAACAGTGAAGCAGTTAAAGGAGGCTGTAACAACCTATGGTCCCCAAGCACACTTCACCATAAGCATGGTCGAATCCATTACCAACTTGGACATGACGCCAGCAGATTGGGATAGCATGTGTAAATCTGTGCTAAATGGAGGACAATATTTGTTATGGAAGGTTGCCAATGAGGAATTTTGCACGGAGACAGGTAGGCGAAATGCAGCAGCGGTTACCCTCAAAGAAATCTAGATATGTTGTTAGGAAAAGGACCTTATGAGGGTCAACGGCAACAAATTGAATATGATCCTGCTATATATGCACAAATTGCTGCAGATGCAGTTAGGACATGGAAGACTTTACAAGGACATGGAGATTTACAAGGTCAATTATCTAAGGTAATACAGAGAGCTAATGAACCTTACGCTGAATTTGTAGATAGGCTTATTCAAACAGCTACCAGAGTTTTGGGGAATACAGAACAAGCATTGCCATTAATAAAATAACTGGCTTATGACCAAGCAAATCGTTGCTGCAGAGAGGTCATTAGAACCATGGAAACATGAAGATTTAAACACATATATTAAATTATGTAGAGATATTAAAGAACCAGGGCAAGTCTTGGCAGCTGCAGTACAACAGGCTTTAGATGCCAGGCCAAAAACATGCTACGATTGTGAACAAACAGGACATTTTAAAAGGAATTGCCCCATAGATAGAGGGTTTAACAAAACTAGGTATCAAAGGAATAGAATACCGGGTATTTGCCCACGATGCCATAGAGGGAGACATTGGGCTAATGAATGCCATTCTCAAACCACCATAGAAGGTACTCCATTATCAAAAACTAGACAAAAACCAGGTGTTTACCCACAATATCGTGGAGAAAGGCATCAGGCTCCATTGCCAAAAAAACGGACAGGGGGGCCCAATGCTCCAGGGCCCACAGCACAAATATACGGGGCACTGGAGGAACCCAGCAACACCATCAGGGTAGTGCCCAGGACACATTATCCATTAAATCCCTCATCAGACAAACCAGAGGGAGCGCAGGGTTGGACATCTGCGCCTCCGCCAGAGTAGTACTAACTCCAGAGATGGGAGTTCAAATCATTCCCACAGGAGTAAAAGAACCTCTTCCCCAAGGAACAGTAGGCTTATTATTAGGACATAGTTCTTCTACACTAAAAGGACTTATGATAAGTCCTGGGGTAATTAATCCCGATTATGTAGGTGAAATAAAAATTATAGCTAGTTCTCCAAGAGGTATATCAGTAATTTCACCAGGAGATAGAATAGAACAGTTATTAATAATACTTAGCCTGTATGATAAATTTTCCAGTCGTACTGTAGAAAGAGGTTCCAGGGGATTAGGCTCCACAGGTGTAGATTGGGCTATGCTGTCTTTAAATTTAGATTCTCACCCAATGCTAAAACTAAATGTTCAAGGACATGAATTTAATGATCTACTGTACACAGGAGCTCACCTTAGCATCATATCTCCTCAAGAATGCCCAAAACATTGGCAATTACAACAAGCCACTCAAACGCTTCAAGGCCTAGGAGTGGAGACTAATCCCCATAGAAGTGCAATGGTATTAGATTGGAAGGATCCTGAAGTATGTGAAGGAACTATACAACCATATGTATTGGATCATCTTCCTATAAATTTATGGAGATGAGATGTCCTAGATCAATTAGGTTTGACATTAACAAATAACATCAATCCTAATTTACCCAATACTAGGGCTAGACAAGGTTTTAGGAAAGAAAAAAGATTAGGAGAACAAGAACAAGGTATAGCAGCACCAATTCAAATACATCAAGGAATAAATAGACATGGATTGGGTTTTCAGAAGGGGCCACTGAGATAATCAAAATTACTTGGAAATCAGAAAGACCAGTATGGGTTCCTCAGTGGCCCCTGACTAAAGAAAAGATACAAGTAGCCCATGACCTGGTCAAACAACAATTAGCGGAAGGACATATACAACCTTCTGTATCTCTCCATAATACTCCCATTTTTTGTCATCAAAAAGAAATCTGGTAAATGGAGATTATTGCAAGAATTAAGAGCCATAAATAATAAGATGGTTATTATGGGACCTGCTCAATCAGGGATTCCTCAATTGTCTGCTTTGCCAAAAACCTGGTATGTTTTAGCTATAGATATTAAAGATTGTTTGTTTTTTTTTCAATTCCAATTCATCCTGAGGATAGTCCATGTTTTGCATTTTCTATCCCTGCACTGAATCATGAAGGTCCTGATCAGAGATATGAATGGAAAATACTCCCTCAAGGGATGGCTAACAGCCCAACTATGTGTCAAATTTATGTTAACAAAGCAATCCAGCCACTTAGAAATCAAAATCCTGAACTACAAATATTTCACTATATGGATGATGTATCATTAGCACATAAAGATAAAAACATATTGCTAGAATGTTATGCCACACTTACAAATTTATTAAAAAATTATAATCTAGAGATAGCCATAGATAAAGTACAATTAAATTTTCCAATTAATTATTTAGGAGTTCTATTATCCTCAACCATGGTCCGTCCACCCAAAATTCAAATACGAGTAGATCAACTCAAATCACTTAACGACTTTCAAAAGTTATTGGGAGACATAAATTGGATAAGGCCTTATCTAGGCATACCAACAGGAGAGTTGGGACCTTTATTTGATATCCTAAAAGGTCCATCAGATCCAAATTCACCCCGAATGTTAACGCCTGAATCAAGAAAGGCATTAAAAATCATTGAAACATATATGGAAAATATGCATTTGGATAGAATTGATATAAGTTTGCCTTTATTATTTATTGTACTACCAACAAAAAATATTCCTACAGGAGTATTTTGGCAAGAAGGTCCATTATTATGGATACATTTATCTTATTCTCCTAACACTATTCTTACTAGGTATCCTGAGGCTGTAGGACAATTAATACTCAAAGGAATAAAAGCATCAAAGGGAGTGTTTGGAATTTCTCCCAATAAAATTATTACTCCATATACTATGGATCAAATTGATGAGTTAGCTAATGAGTTAAATACTTGGGCAATAATCATGTGTAAATCTAATGTTTCATTTGATAATCACTTACCATCTAATCCTTTGTTGTCTTTTTGGTCTTCGCATCCTGTAGTTTTTCCAAAAATGACAAGAAAAACATCTATCATGAATGCTCCAAATATATTCACTGATGGGTCAAATAATGGTATAGCAGCAGTAGTTACCCCTGATCAAACTTTTACATTTTTAGTACCCAAACAATCAGCTCAAAAGGTAGAGCTTAATGCAGTTTTACAAGCTTTTGTGATGTTTAAAGATTCTGTATTTAATTAATTTTCTGATAGTCAGTATATAGTTAATGCTATAATATCCCTTGAGGTTGCTGGTAGGATTTCTCCTTCCTCTACTGGTTTCTCTTTGTTTTCCACTATACAAAGTCTAATCTGGGAAAGAAAAGATCCATTCTTTATAGGACATATCAGGGCACATACAGGATTGCCTGGCGCCCTTAGTTTGGGCAATGATTTAGCAGATAAAACTACACATGACATACATATTTTCTCTACACTAGAAGAAGCTACAAATTTTCATAAAAGGTTCCATGTCAATGCTAATACTTTACAAAAGCTTTTAAAAATAACTAAGGAACAAGCTAGACACATAATAAAACAATGTCAAAATTGTTTGATCTTTTTACCACAAGTTAATCTTGGAGTCAATCCTAGAGGACTGATACCTAACCATATTTGGCAGATGGACGTCACACACTTGCCAGAATTTGGAAATTAAAATATTTGCATGTTACAGTTGATACTTCTTCCGGATTTTTGATGGGCTCCCTTCATGCTGGAGAAAAAACTAAAGATATTATAGCTCATTGCTTACAAAATTTTGTCACTGTGGGTGTTCCAAAAGAGTTAAAAACAGATAATGGTCCTGGTTATACTTCTACCTCTTTTAAACAATTTTTCTCCTCATTTGGCATTACTCATGTAACAGGAATCCCATACAATCCACAGGGACAAGGCATAGTTGAAAGAGCTCATCAAACTATTAAAATGTACTTATTATCAAGAACTATGTAATGTTTTGAACAACCAACAATAACAAATTTAAAAAAATAAATAAAATGTACTTATTAAAGCAAAAAGAGGGAATTGGAAAGGGGTATATATATCCCCCAAAGATAAACTTAAAATAACCCTTTTTACTCTAAACATTTTAAACTTGGATTCATCAGGGCTTAGTGCTGCGGAAAGGCATATGTGTCCAAAAAATGTACATAAGCCTAAGGTACTTTGGAAGGATATTCTAACAGGACAATGGAAAGATCCTGACCCAGTGATTGTCTGGAGTTGCGGTTCTGTATGTGTGTTTCCACAGGGAGAACAGCAGCCGATTTCGATTCAGAGAGATTAACCAAAGCAATTTCTACAGACCAAAAAGAAGCTGATTTGACTCACATCCACAACAGCTGATATCCAGAGCTCCAGGTTGGCTATTCTTACATCTGCGACAGTGATTAACCAGGATGCTTTTTTCAATATCTATTTTATTATTGCATTTTTCCACATCATAAAGTTCTATTTTATTTTTTGAGCTCATACAGACCTAGGTTAATGTTTTTCTGATCAGTTTTATTTTTTGACTGTGGAGTTTTTAAACATTGCAATGGAGATTTCACCTGTGTAAAGCTACAAGGCCTTTACTATTGTCTTATGTGTTGTAATTTTGTGTGCACACTTGTGTTTTATGTTGTATGTGTGTATGTGCATATGTCCATATATCATATATGAGGAGCGCTCATGAAAAAATGGATCCGAATATTTTTTATTCACGTGATTTTAATGGTTTAATTTAAATTGGGTAAATAGCTGTTGAGGATTGTTTTAATATGTGTACAAATAAGGAGGTTAACAGATCTGTTTGTTTACTTTCACCTTTCCTTTTCATTATATTTAATAATTTTGTTCAGGATAATGCAAATTGTTCAAAAAATTGTTTTCTTAGTACCTGTTGGAATGTTACTTATTTTTTTTTAGCCATCTTTGCCAGAATTCATATCTTCATCCCAGTGCCGGTGAAGACAAAGATAAAACCAAACTACAGCTTCTTCGATCGCTATCACAGTAAACTGTATAAACTGATGCATCAATGAATAATAACTCAACAAGTAATGCTCAATCAAGGAGTTGATTTACGTTGGGAAGAAATGGACATATTGATAGTTTCCTCTGCTTTGAACTGCTTGCAGAACTTGCTGGACTATGTATTACTTGTATGCATTGTGAACTATCTGTTCGTGCAGCGAATTGTGGTAGTGTTGGTGTATCTCTGCTGATGGTGTCACCGGTGATACAATTTTTCCAAAGAAGCATCAATTGGCTTGATGTCTTGGCATTTCTGTATCCTCCTCCCTTCTGCTAGTGATGGTCTAATATTTTGGGGCCAACAGAGGTGAGGCAAAGAACCTCACCCCCCCACTGGCACCAAGGCCAAATTTTGGGGCCAACAGAGGTGAGGCAAAGAACCTCACCCCCCCACTGGTGCAAAGGCCTATCCACAAGTATGGCTGTATGCTGGACTGGTAGTCAGTGACGGGTATGATCCAATTGCAGTGGTACCAACCTAAGACAGGAGGCTGACGCCTTGAGGTCAGCTCATCCGATGACGGGTAAGGACCATATGTTGTATTGGACAACCTAACAGGCAGGGTCCCTAAGCCACATTGCTTGTTGTTTAATTAAACAGAAGGGGGGAGATGCTGAGAGCCATAGCCAAGTAGGAATGACGCATGGCATTTTGGGTTGAAAGGTGACCCTAGCAAGCCATTGAGATGATAATGATTATGTTGAGATGTGCATTCAATTGGAGATTAGACCCCTTCTGTCTGCCTAGGCCTGCTACTTTGGAGCTCTTAAGGGACTCCTGGAGAGTTCCCATTGGTCCGGGAAGTGTCGTAGGAGGCAATTCCGGAGGAGGGATTTCCTGTTGGTGTAGTGTGTCCCGAGAGAAGGCCGCGTGCGTGGTGGTATTTTTTCGAGGGAGTTTTGGAAATAAAGTTTGTTCCTGCTTGAGTGGCTTGTGATTTGTGCCCAGCCAGACTGCGGTGCTTATCCATCATTTTACATAGTAGACCATGAACTTTTAGAGGGCAAAAGTATTTTTTATCATCTTTGCACTTTGCTGTACTTAGCAGCCATTTTAGTGTAAGACAGGTGTTCAATAAATATTGAATGACAGAATGGAAATTGTCCAAATGTTCTCCTTTCTGTAGACTCTTTTCATCCCTTACTTTTGACTTCACAAATCCTCTAATAGTTTCTATTATTAAATTATTAATTCAATTAAACAGAAGCACCCTTGTGAACCACAAGGAAGGGCTTCTCTATAGCTACAAGGTCAGGAAGAGCAATCATTTGTAAAACAGCTGTAACAGGATATGCCTCTTGATATTTCTTGCTAACTATGAGCCTCATTTTTTATTCAATAGGTATGTTCCAAAATGAATGAAATTTTATAATTTTGGAGATACTTATCTGAATTGTTTTGATGTAAATTAAAAAAAAACTACCACGATCTTTATAAGATTCAAAGAACTATGTTTCTATCCATTGTCTTTTACCCTTTATTTATATTGTGAGTTCCCATGTTTTATACCAAGTTATCTTGATTCTTGATATATTTGTTGCTCAACCATGACATTCATAAAATATTTTCCTACTGTTTTTAATGTCTAAATTATGGATACTAAACATTTTTTATGGAGTTTAGTAAACTAAAAGTAAACTTTAAAAATGATTTCATTTTAGAATTACCTTTTTCTTCCCATTTTCTCATAAAACATATTCTCCTGCAGAATGAAATGGGAAAACTAGAAAAGAAGGTTTTGGTTCAAGAGTCAAGAGAGAAGAAGAGTGTTCCTCTAGATCCAATGGGACTGCCTGGGCTGGCAGAAGCAGCTCTGTCCTGTTTCTGGAAATGAACACCTTACTGTCCAGTGGTCTGTATCTGCACAAAGTCCCCACCTGATGCACATAGTTAGAAGATGACATTTATTCCCCACCGCCATCTCCTGTGCCTCTGTGGGGGTAATTCGATCTACTTTCAGCATAGTCCACTAAGGAGATTTGTCTATGGCCTGGAGAAAATAGATCACACATAGAAGAAAGTGCAAGACATTGACAAGTAGGCACCAGATGATCTAGAAAGGACACGATGGACTGCAGACTCATGCAGTTTTTCTCAATGTGTGCCCTGGGGCCTATAGCATCATAGCACTTTGTTAGAAATGCATGGCATTGCTTCCACCCCAGACCTAAGAATCAAAAACTGTGAAGATGGCAACCAGCTGTAGGTGCTATAACAAGCCCTTCAGATACTTCTGATGCCTGCAAAAATTTGGGAACCCCTTCTCTCAGGGGTTCTCTCATGCTTTTAGTCTTACTATTCCTTGCTCCAGGCACTGCTATAGCTACCTCCTCTGCACAGATTGCAGTAGGTACAAGCTGACAGTGCCCTGCCCTGTGTCTGTGCCCTGTAATTCTTGCCTCCACCATAGGATTACTCTTTGGATGCCAAAGGTACAAAATACAATGAGATTCAATGCAATCTGGAAGTATAGGTAATTCCAAACTTCCTGAAAGACTAATAATCTTTGACAGGTACAGAGATAGGAACTAGAGGATGTACACAGTTTTGATATGCATTCTACATCGTTTCTTAGAGTTCTGTGAGATCAAGCAATCAGCAGCCACCAATTCAACAGTGCATTCTTAGTTTACTCTTTTTGTACTCTGCCTTTTCCTCAGGTCAGTTCTATGTGATTGCATTTCCTAAAATAGTAGTAGCACATAAACCTTTGCCTCAAGCTTTAATTTCTGGAGAAACTTGGATACGACAAAAAAGCCATTGCAACATCATGGCTGCAGCCCTGACATGCCCTTTCTTCATAGAAAATAAAATGAAAATTCATAATTCATGTTTTTAAAAAGTAGTATAATAACACTTTGTTACATTTAACATATTAAGTGATAAAAACACCTAATAATAAGCTAAGATATTGAATATATGCATTTTTTTTCCTTATTTGTTAGGCAATTATAACAGATACTCGATGCTCTCATTGAGTATGTGTTAGCATACTTAACACATTATTCTTCTTTTCTGTGCATCTCCACAAAACTGAACAGTTTTGGCTTTTTCATAATTATAAGCTTCTGTACACCATTTGGGAATAAGGAACATATTCTTTGAGCACTGGATTTACCCTCTCATAAATGACCTGATTTTTATGTTATTCTTTTGGATTTCCTTTGGTAGGAGTCCTTTACTTCACATACAGTATAATGAAAGCCAGTATACATATAGAGGCAGGCTAATACTTTTCAGGATCTACCTGGGGGACAGGAATGCTTAGTCCTTCCACTGTTGTTTAGATAATGTCATTGTGCTTCCTTGGGTGCCTAAATTACTGTACAGAACTGTCTCTAGTCCTGGAGAAAATGACTTCTGAGCCCAGGCCATTTTTTTGTGCTGTTTTGAGAAATTTTTTGAAAAAGCCCTTGAAGTTAAATATTTCCTTCAGCTTGCTCACTATGATATCTTAGATTTTTCCATTAAGGACCATTTTTCTTCAGCATATGGATTGTTTTCTAAGTGTTGGTTTCTAGGAAATTAGTATAAAATTCTCATTTCACAACCATTAATGTTATATATAAATTTGCTTACATATTTATAAATATCAATAACCTGAAGTCATAGGTTAATTCAGAGAAATAGGAAGAAAAAGGAAGAAAAGGAAAAAAAAGTTTTAAGATTTCTTGAAATAATCAAAAGGACTTTGCGTGGAAAAAAATATTTTCTTAGTTTTGTCTATTAAAACCAACCTCAATAAAACATTAGCTTAATGTATCTTTGATACTGCTGGTTAGCGCTAGGAGTCCTGCTTCCTCCAATGTTGAAGTGTAACACCAGAGAAGCATTTCAGGGCAAGTATAGAGTAAAAATAAGAAGGTTTATTAAAGGATAGTAAAGCAGACTTCTCCTGGGTGGAAGAAGAGGACCTCAAGGCAGAATCCGGGGGATGAGGAAGTCCTGTTCCTTGTATAAGTCTAAAGTTTATTTTGTTTTCCTGAATTCTTCTCCCTTATTAGTTCATTTTCCCACTGCTGCATAGTGACTGGAGGATGTTGGTGTAATGGCCAGGGGATGACCAGGTCGACTGCTAGGCAGGAAGGGAATGGCAGCCCAGGGATCATTGATTAGCAGCTCCCTGACTGCTCAGGAGGTGATTAATTAACAGCTTTTTTGGTTGAGGGAGTATCAAAGGACTTTGGAAACATGAACATTCCATTCTCCCAGGGGCTATTTCTTGGACTTAACTCCAACTCTATTTTCTCCATCAGCCCCAATTTACCTAGGTACACTAACTGCCTATCTTTAAATCTGGCTTCATCTTATCTAAGGTTTCTATATCTAGGTCATTATGGTGTTTGGGGACATGCATTAAAATATTTTTTCTTCCATTTTAAGCATACTTCAAATTCCAGGGTCCTTGGAATCAACCCCAAATGTATCTTCTTTTCATATGTATCTACTTCTCTTATGATTGTTTCTCTTTTGTCAATTCCAGCCCCACTCTGCTGCTTATCTCTGATTATCCCTCTCTCTCTAATTTGCTGAATCTTTATTAGTATTCCACATCATAATTTCTGAATCAGTCTTATTCCAACATAAATATCCATCATTAATGATGTCATTCCCTAGCTCATAGTCACCTCCCTAAAGTTCATGCCAACAAAATGGGTAGTTGGATAAAATGGCAGACGTGCATATTGGGATCAATATAAAGTAAATATTCTAGGGTTTTATATTTTAAAACCGGAAAAATAGACAATAAACAAAATCCATCAGACGGTCATGAGAAGAGGACATAACTGAAGCTATACAAATGCCATTAATTTAATTTTCTTTAAAAATATTCTATTGCACATCTCCATGGGTTTTATGATGATTTTGATGATAATTCTTAGTGGTTTTAAAATATCCAACCAATCTACATGCACTACAGTTGATTTGAACACTTCTACATATGGAGCTGTATTGATTTTCTTTAATTTCTAAAAGAACTACTGAGTTAAATTCTACTAATGTGTTGTCTTTCACTACATTTTATTTCAAAGCAAATAACTCTGTTATTTTAGTTTTACCACAATCTTAAAAGCTTTGAATGTTTTTATTTAAGCAAAATTATTTTACCCACTAATGAAGAATATAATGGTATCCTAAGAAATGGTTATTTCCTTTTTTTAAATAATTGACAAGAATGCACATTTCCTGTTTTCTTAATATTTGCTTCTAGAAGTTGCCATACCCATAGGATAAGGTTCTTTATTCATCAACTCTTTTATATCTGTTCTCACTCATTGACAATTTAATTTGTCCCTCACCCACTTAAATACAACAATATACAAATAATTACTAAATCATTTGTCTTGACCCTACTTCTCCCTGAGTTTCACAAATGCATCCAACTTCCTACTCTTCAATTACTTGGTTGAGCATCTTGGACACAGGTGCCTAAAACAGTAATTTTGTTTCATTCCTCAAATCTGTTTCTTCTCAAAATAGAGCTATTCTGTACATATGTTCCTATGCCAAAATCCTCAGTTCATTAGACTCATTAGATTCTTTTTTTTCCTTTCACCCCACTTCCAATCATCAGTAAATCCTGCTCATAGCATCTCCTTTCTTTTCCAGCTTCAAATTAGCTGAAATGTCATCATTATCTACATAGAAGATCACAAAAATGACAAACTAGAAACTTTGCTTCAACTCTCACCTCCTAAAATGTACAGCCAAATAGGAGAGACAAACGTTTTATTTATACAAGTCAGATCACATTTCATCTGCATAAAACATCCCAGTGGGTTCTAATCCCACATAGAAAGCCATCTCCTTATCTTGCCCTGACAGTCAAGGCTCTAGATGGCTCTACCTGACAGATTCATACCTACCTCATAGTTCATGTTACCCTAGTTCTTTTTCATTTTCCTATATTAATGTGGCATGTTCTTCTGTCCTTTAAACTGCAGTTTATTCCCAATTTAAGCCTTTGCATCTGCTAGTATCTGCATGGTATGTCTGTTCTTTTAATACGTGCATGCCTGCCTCCTTTCTGTCATTCAAATCATAGTCCAAATGTCACTTCCTTTCATGTCAATCTTCAGAGACTTTCCTAGACCACTCTATAAAACCAGCTCCCAAATCACTGTTTAGATGATATATTATTAATAACAGTATCATCTGACATTCTTTTTTTTTTTTAACTCATCCATCATTTTCCTTTCTCACTGAAATGGAAGCTCCAGAAGAATCAGCAACTTGCATCTTCAGAATCTTGAATAATGGAAGTAATTCAATAATCATTTGCTGATTAATAAATTAACAGGATAGGTTTTATAGCTATAAATCAGAGTATCATTTTGTGATAAATCTGGACTTCAGTATTGTTTTACTTGGTAGTTTTTTCTTTCATCATCTCTTTCATAATTTAAATTTAAACTTTTTAATAGGAAATTCTTTTTCTGAAAAAGAATTAAAAATTTCAAGCTAGTAAAAGCTGTGTGTTCATGTCTTTTTCCTGTGCCTCTTTCTTATCTCTTTAATTCTCATCTTCATCCTTCAAACAGGAAACAACTGTTGTTATATTTTTTGTGATTTCTTCCAATTGTTTATGTTTATAAAATATAAGTATAAACGAATAGCTAAAATAAGTGTTTTTATTTTCTACCTTTTTATTTTTTTTATTTTTATTGGTGCATCATAGTGGATGGAATTCATAGCTGCATATTCGCACATGGACGCAAAATAACAATATAGTTTGTTTGATTTCATTACCTTTTTTAAAACACAAAGGTTAGCATAATATGAAAGCTATGTTGACTTACCCCCTTTTTTCATTAACTATGTATTCTGTCAATCTTAGGAGATTTTTCTCATTCTTTGTACAGCTATATCACATTCTTATTCAGTAGATAAATTATAATTAACAAGACCAATCCTAGTTTCCTATCAATGGAAATTTAACTTTTCCATTAATTTACTTCTAGTATTAATGCTGCATTGAATAACCTTGTATGTACTTAATTACGCACATGAGCAAGTCCCTTGGATACTACTCAAATTCAAATGGCTGTGTCAAAAGTTATATGCCTTTGTACTTATGAAAACTATTGCCAGCTTGCTCTCCATAAATCTTATACAAATTACATGCCCATCAGCTCTGTATGATAACTGTTTCCTCATAGCTTTGCCGACAGGAAGTTTTATCAAGTATTTGGGATTTTGCCAATCTAATAGATGAAAAATAGAATAATTTATCTTATTATGACTGGTGGTTGAGCATCTTTAAATATGTGTAACAGCCATTTCTAATTTCTACAGAGTGTGTGCTTTGCCAAAATTTTCACTTTGACTCATGTATTCATTCAATAAATATTTATTATGTAAGGCAGTAATCTGAAACCTTGAGCTATATGTCAGACATATAGATGAGACATACATTGCAAACATACTTATATGTGTTGACTTTGCTTATGTTTTCTTTTTCTTTCGGCCAGGTAAGGGTTTTGATATGTAACTGATTTTTTTCTTTCTTCCTAAACCTTGTCTAGAATGCTGCTTCTGCCAGTCTGCACTGAAAGTATATAATTTGTGTACTACTAAAGGAGCTCCTTACCTTTAGGAAATATTTATCTAGTGCTTTCAAAAAAAACGACTGCCACTGGGCTTCTCTCCTGTCTCTCTTGTACAGTTTCTGCCAAATCTCACTGATTTCCACAATTTGTTAGTTTTTACTATATGCTTCCCATATGTCTCTCCTTATTGCACTGAAAATGGGATGTGTGAGAGAACTCTTTATTGCTTTTCTATAATTTCCAGAAGGAACAGGCTGTGGGTGAAGAGCTCATACAGGTATCTGTGTTCATATCAGACATCTCTATTTATTTTTATGAGATGCTTGTAATTATACTCCCTAAAATGTACATCTTCTCACATACACACACACAAAAAATAAAATAAAATCAGGGAGAAAAAGAAAAAAACAAAAAGAAACTTTTGCTGCTTCCACAGTGGCCAGCTGGGAGGAATGATGTAATGAAGATGTGTTCATCAAAAGGTACTGGTATTGGAAGTGATTTATCCAATCAGAAAATCATCAGAAAAAGAGGATACACAGAATTACAAAATGCAAAATGTCAGAGAAACTGACTTCTAAGACAATGTAATTCTATATAAAAAATCTCTCTCTAATATCTTCACAGAGGGAACTAAAGACATACATATGCTACAGGTGTTTATCACTGAGTAAAAGGTGAATTCTATAAATCTGGCATCACCAATACTAAATCATTGAATATAATATTTACCTTAGCTTGGAGAAATATGAGTCAGATTTATGGTTTCCAGTTGATAATCTCGCATGAAAACTACTTGGGATATGTTGGCTCTTGACAATGCTTGTTTTGTGTAGCATATTTTTGTAGACCTGCTGAGTTAGGGATGAAAATGAAGGGAAAACTTTTAGATCACAGTTCACCCAGTTAATAAAGAGCTAGGTCTGCCTGAGACACCTTTCCATTGTAATGAAATGAATAAGCTGTCTGCGGTTTAAGTACAAAAAGTAACTCAGAGCAGGTTTTCTCCACCAGTCTCAGTGTTGAGGTGGTGGCCTTGTAGTGTGCCTGCTGCTCCCCTCTACCTGGGAGGTTGATGGTCCTCAGCAGGGTGGAGGCAGGCAAGAAGGAAATTGCACAAGAACATGTACATGGATGTTACATTGGGAACTTTAGTTACAAATCTGTATAGCTGTACCATTTTGATTTGCTCTGCTTTATATACCATTTACACAATAAGAATCCAAAGTTCATTCACTTGTCTTCTGTCTTAGACAATGGGAACCACAGAGTTAGTTCTGAAACTGAAGATTTCACTTAAAATTGTATCTTGATCATAGGAGTGATACTGTTTTTGTTACTAACAGAGTAAAATTGTTTAATAAAAGAATTGTGTTGGCATTTGCTAAAAATATTAGGCTGTAGACTGCAGTTGGAGGTGATGGACATAGAAATGCATATTGAAAAAGAGCACCAGCAGATCTGAGTAATTTAGAATCTGTGTTCAGAATAATTTTAATTCTTTCAAAGAATGTTCTTTTGAACTATGTCTAACCTGCTATGAGCAGGTTGTATAGACCTGAATGCCAAAGGGATTCTGCTATACCACATCCATGATTACTAAATTTAGCAATTACAAGCCAATTGTTTCTTAATTATTCTTTGGAAAAACACTTACTAGATAATGGGCTAAGTTAAATGCTACCAGACATAGTTTTTAAGAAGTTTATTTACCTATATGGAACTTACTCCCACCCCATAACTCTAAGAATCAGTATAATCAGTATGTTTTTTCAATTACATATTCTCTTTAATATTATAGACATTTTAAAGGGGAAGATATACTCTGGTCTTTACCATGTACTAATAGAATTTACTAATGGCACAACCTGTTTATATAGAGTAATATAAATATTTTGGAAATAAATATAAATCATTGGGGCACTAACACAAAGATAAAAAATAAAAAAGAATCTTGAAAATTCAGGTGGGTGAATTTCATTTTCTGCTATGCCCTGTGTTTCTCAAATGCAGTCATTAGCATTTTAGAGCCTTTTGTATTTGTAAAAAGTAGTTTATCATACAATGACTAATCATCAAAAGATGATAAATTTAATTTAGCATAATAGTATTGAAAATAAACTGTTCTCTGATGAATGAATATGTATGTCATCTGAATCAGTTTTACACATAATCCTGAAAGCCAATGAATTGAGATAATTATTCAGAAAATGTTCAACAACAAACACCATCACTGAATTCAAGTATAACTGAAGGCTGTGTACTTTGTGGTTGGAATAACAGGTGAGTATTCCATGGTTTGAAAGCCAAAAAGAGTTAGCCAGGTGCAGATACTTGGGAGATCAAGGCATAAGAATTGCAACTTCGAGGCCTGCCTGGGCAATTTACTGAGATTCTGCATCAAAAGAAAAAGAAAAAAAGGGCAGGTCTGAGAATGTGGCTCAGTGGTAGAGTGGTCTTGAGTTTAATCCCTAGTGCCACAGAAATCAAAAATAAAAGAGAGAGAGGAGGAGGGAGGGAGGGAGGGAGAGAGAGAGAGAGAGAGAGAGAGAGAGAGAGAGAAAGTGAGTGTGTATCTGTTCTTATATTTCATTTGAATGTTGTAAATTATGTACCAAAACCCAAAATAATATATAAAATGTATATATAAAACATTATTTTTAAAATGATATATTTTGTCCTATTTGGTACTTATGTCCCTATTTTTCTATTTCCATATTTTGCTCAAAATAAGTATTAGAATTGTAGAATGTTTATACTACACTATTTAGAATTAGATATTTAATGTATAATTTTCTTTTCATATAGGTATAAATTCATGATATGCTAGGAATTCCTAATTCTTGAATTAAAAATAAAAACTGTAATGAAAAGTTGGAAATTTTGCAACTATAATTCAGTCCAGACATCCAAGAATGTTCCCTCAAGGTGGTTTCCCTATGGTGTTAATACAAAGAAACTGGCTAAACTGGCTTCTGTTTCCTCTTTATATTTGCTGATTTATAAGAGTTTTAATTTTTAAAAATTCCAACTAAGGTTTTACAAGTATTTTATTTTTATGACATTATTTGTATCAATTAGGTCTGGTTCCTGTGATAAAATACTTGGGTATTTCTCTCTTCAAGCCTATCCTATAATTATCTATTTCTAGTCTTTCATTTGTACATGTTTTTCTTCAAATAGTGCAGGTTAGCGATTTACAATCCTAAAGGTTATTGTTTTCCAAATGTATAAAGTTGAATTAACTCTTAAAATGTGTAGCCTTTAGTTTCTTTTGTCACATATGCACTATAAAGACATTCACATTATCCGCAATAATTTTCTATACCACTTTTTAAAAGTTAAAAAAATATTATTTGAAAATTAAGGAATCAAATATGTTTGACTAGCTGGAAGCCATATAACTCAGGTATTCTTTCTGAAGAGGTTTGCCACTCAGAACTAGCTCTGGGCATGGGGTTTTTACCAGCGACAACAGGATCATAAACGTCTCTCACTGCCCTCCTCACCAACTCCCTATCCCTTGTATTGGTAAGAATCAAATTTTTGCTGTGAAATGTGCATGTTTGGAATGTCAAGCTGCTCCATCCCATCAAGCAGATTACAGTCAGTCTGGAAGGCAGCTGTGCACGTAGATTAATCAACTCCACTTTATCTGCTCAAGAACATCTTCTGTTTCTTTGGGACTGAAAATATGTCTAGCCATTTTCCAATGCACTGTGCAATGAGTGTACACTTGGGAGATTTTTTTGTAGATGACTATTTTCTTAGCTAATCTAGCAGAACAGTTGGCATTATGTTCTTGAGTAATTTGTAAAGCCATTTACAGAGCAAAAGAATGGATGCAACTGGACTTTCTCACAAAAACATCCCATGCAGGTTTCCTAGGTTGCTCAGGACATAAAGACACCTTAGTGAACTTCTCATTGCAGTGTGCTGTGGTTCTCCACTCTGGTCCTTACAAAATCTGCATCAGAATCACCTTTCAAGTTAGAAGCCCTGAGGTCCAGGTCAATGACATATTTTCCACATGAATTTTCAAGGCAGTTTAAAGTGCAAACACCTGAAGTGACTTCTGGGCAATCTAGTTCGTGCTGCCCCTTGCATTTGGTCACTTCATCCAACAGACACACTAAGCTCTTCCTGATTTCTGCAATGCAATCCTCACCTGCTCTTGCATGACTTTGAGGTTTGCTCTGCATAGCCCATCAACTCTTCTTCATTTGAAAAACTCTTCTTCATTCTTTAAACCCCTTCTCAAATATTATCTTCCCTACTAGCCAATATCTACATCTTCTACATACCTACAACTACTAGTTCCTTTTTAGCATTAGTTTTTTGTTTGTTTGTTTGTTTCTGTTGTTTTGATTAAACATCAGGATGCCATTAAGTATTTGCTAAACTGATTTGCTCTTGAATGTTGAATTCTTAAGGATAAGAATCATGTTTTATTTTTAAAACCCTGTAATTATTTGATTTTTAACAGCATTTATTCTGTTGCAACAACCTGCCAAATTTAAATTGCAAAAATACCTTTAAAACATATATAGAAATATGGATGCTTTTCATAATAAGTGACATTTGTTTACATATTTATAATTATATCATTTAACTTAGAATAGTGTTTTAGAGACTTCCAACACTGTATCTGTAGCAAATCATGCCTTCATAAATTTCAGCTGCATTCATTTTTAAAATGGGTTGAAAGGAAATATCCCCTGAGAACCCTGAGATACTTTTCAGTTACTTGTTATTGAGGTTCAATTTACCAAAGTTATTTTGAAGATATATATATCTTTATAAGTTTATTAAGCTTTTTTCCCTTTTATTAACGAATCTTTATAAGAGCCATCAGAGATATAATTTCATTACTTTGTGTCCAGTTTAAACCAAAGCCATTTACTTTTAATATTGCAGAAAAGAGTCTATAGCCTGAATTATTTCAATGATTAACAATACTCACTACCAAGGGAGCTGTATTTGTTTTAAATCTAAGTCACTGAGTAACAAAAAGGAAAGTCTATTTCCTTTTGTCTTGTCTTCAGAAAAGACAGAAAACAGCAGGTTACCACCCTCTGCAGAGACCACTCATCATTTAGAGAGCATCAGTAAGCCATCCTCTTCTAGGCTGAACACTCTGGTTCTTTAGCTTGGTGATGGCATCTATAGTCCACCTTGTTAATAATCTAATAGTCCTTATAGTATACCTTATTATACTCTTAAAGTTGACATTGTTAGCTCCTCCACACACATGATCCTGACTCCCATAAGTTGAAGATTGCACAATACCTTTTCTAGGTGAAGATTCAGTGCTTTTTATTCTTGATTGCTTACACAAAACAGCATTCTTACCTAGACAATTTGTCACATATTTTTCAGAACATTCCCCTCTGAAAACTGTTTAATGTGTTCCAGACATGATTAATATAATACATTAAGAATGCAAGAGAGAATATTCTGTAAATACTTATATTATAATTTGAGCATATAAATTTAGCCAATTAATTATACATCAGAGGACTTTAAATAGATAATTTAAAACATAAATATAGTAACTTAAAATAGAATTTCAGTCCATTACATTTAAATGTTATAATCCAATTGAATTTGCAACTTTGTATAAACTTGGTATAGTACAGATAGTGGGAAGAAAATTTAAAAAAACCTTCAAGCTTACCAGGAACAGGTCACTGCTTTAGGAATGATGACGGAGGCTACTGTGGATCCAAGTACATTACTCCCATTTCCTCATCAGGTATTCCTGGTGACCAGGCCCCTAGGGGTGATTAGCTGTGGCCCTGATGTAATCTATGACCAAAAAAGATTAAAAGTACTGTTTACACTAGAAAGCCAGCAGTGCCTCCACTTGGCACAGGGATTGTAATAATTAGAAATTCCTTTTTATGTCAAATGTTTTCTATGATATGATAAAGCTAGTCTAAAATAAAAAGAGGAGAGGGGAGGGGAGGGGAGGAAGAGAGAAGGAGGAGGAGAAGAAGAAGAAGAAGGAGGAGGAGGAGGAGGAGGAGGAGGAGGAGGAGGAGGAGGAGGAGGAGGAGAGGAGGAGGAGGAAAAAGAAGAAGAAGAGGAGGAGGAGGAGAGGGAGGAGGAGGAGGAGGAGAGGGAGGGAGGGAAGAGAAGAGATGGGGGTGGGGTATTTCATAAAATAAAATAAAGATCAGAGGAGTAGAAGGAATGGACAGTGAGAGAGGAGAGATAGGAAAACAGTGGAATGAATCTGACCTAACTTTCCTATGTACACATATGTAAATATTACAATGAATCTCACTATCAAGTATATCCATAGACACTAAATTAAAATAAAATGTAAGTAAATAGCAGAATTATCAGTAGAGAAAAGGGAACAGGGGAGGAAGCAGGAGGTGGGTAAGGGTAAATATTATGGAATGAATTGGGGCAAATCATAATTCATGTATTCGTAATTATGCAAAAATGGGGCTGGGTTTGTAGCTCAGTGGTAGAACACTTCCCTAGCATGTGTAAGGCACTGGTTTTGATTCTCAGCACTGCATATAAATAAATGAATAAAACAAAGGTTCTTCAACATCTTAAAAAAACTTTTAAAAATATGCAAAAATTAATTATAATATTATACATAGTTAATATTAACCAATAAAAGCAAAAATAACTCCAAATTACTTTATAGCCACAAATATGTAACTCTTTTGGTTTAAACACTTTCTTTTTATCTCCTTAGTCCACACTAGAAATAGACTGGAAAACTTCCTAGGCAAAGGAATAGTAGATACTCATCCTAGTGTGCTGCCATTGATGAGGTATCACAAGTCGTAGATCCTTTCTTTGTATTAATGGCATACTTCAAACAGCATGGAAAACATAAGCCCTCATTTTCCACTGCCCATACCTGCCCCAAGAAGAGTCATGTTATGGGCAAAGACCAAGAACTTGCAGCTAAGGGTGGACATTTAAGCTGATAAAATTTGAGTTTGTGCCTGTTAGGTTGTACCTGTGTCTGTTCTTTAGTCTGTTTTATTAGAATATCTTCTCTTGCTTATTTTCTCCTTTAGGATTTCATTAATTGGACTGCTACAACAAATTAAGCCTGGGACTTTTTTATTGTTAGGAAGAAAATGCTTACCATGAACAGATAAGTTGTAAACCTGGTGGAGAAAAAGGGAGAAGCATTTTCCAGACCCCTTAGGAATACAATGTCAAGACAAAATATGTATTCAACATAGATACATTGATCTAGTCATACAGATGTAGTTATATTTAATAACTTATTTATCTCATTCTATTTATCAGTTTATCTACCAGAGAAATTACAAGGAATTTGTTTACATGATTGTGAGAAAGTCAGTTGACTATAGAGCAGGACATCAAGAAGGGACAATCACAAGACAACTGGGCCTCCAGGGTACTGGGTGAAACTCTTGTTACAGACAGTCCCACCATAGAAAGCAAGCTGCACATCAACAAATATGAGTGCATAGCTCAAGGGTATGCTTAAAACTTTTTTAAAAAAAACTGAAATATATTTTACTCTTTTATTTTTAATTTTTAGCAGGCTTTCAAGATACAAGTTTCATATAAAAATGTATTTCTGTATATTTGCAGCAATAACTTGAAAAATAAAATTTCAGAATCCATTTAACATAGAAGTAGTTCAGCATCACAAAAAACAAACCAAACAAAAACAGAAATAAGAAAAAAAAACTTAACATCAAAATGTAAAATATTTAGAAATGTAATAAAAAATATGCAAGATCTCTATACTGAACACTAAACATTTTGGCAAAAATAATTACATTATAAATATTTGAAGGGATATACCTTGTTTATAGACTCAAAATCAATATATTTAAATATTTCGTATCCCTGTATGCATCTGTAGGTTCAATGCTTTTATTGTTATACCCTTGTCATGCATTCCATCCCTTCACAGTCTCTAGAAATCCATTTTCTATTTTCAGATCTTTCTTTCTGTCTTTAATTTCCACATATAAGTGCATATACAGTACTTGTTTTTCTGACTGTCTTGTTTCACCTAATACCATATTCTGTAATTCCATCCATTTTACTTCAAACGATGGAATTTTATTCTTCTTTGTGGCTGAATAATACTTCATTTTGCAAATATAACATATTTTCTTTATCCTTTCATCTTTTGATGACCACCTAGACTGAATCCATATCTTAGCTATTAGACTAGTGCCACATAAATATGAACATGCACTTGTCTCTTTTGTATGTTGAATTAATTTCTTTTTTCTTTTCTTTATTTTATTTTTTTTTTCAATTCTGGGCCACATAACCTCCCAATCAGGGAGATTAATGACACCACTGGAGAACCAGAAAGTCACTCATGCACTCGCTATGAAGAGGAGGGTCATGGGAAAGGGAAGATATCCCTGATGCTTTCAAGGGAATCCACATGGCCAGGAGACCCCCACTCATCATAGCACAGATAAGAAGCTGCTCTCAAGTTCCCTAAGAGTGACTCCCATGAGAACTCAGCTCTTAACAGCAGATAGGCACAAAGTCAATTTTAACCAGCTTGTCAATTTTAACCTAGAAAAAACAGTTAAACCAAAACACAGCCATTCCTGGGCATTAAAAAAAAGGAAATAAAAGTTAAATGTAACTTAAGAGATGCACTTGTGTTAGCCTCCCAAAATAAATAAGACCGGAGGCGACAAAAAAGAGATTCTTAGGAAGGAATTCCTAATAACTATCAAGTGAAACTGCCAAATCAGAAGTTTTAGTCAATTTAATGCCTACAGAGTTTCCTAACCTCCTACACAAGTAGGATTAATATTTGCTAACATGATTATCTAGTCCTAAGTAACAGAAATAAAGGGATCTCTACTAGACACAGAGGTCATACTAGTAGAAAGATTTTACAAGATCAGATGACATTAAGTAGCTTAACTACATCTTATGGGAACGGACATCTGTAACATTAAAAGTTAAATGTTATGTTTACATCTCTGATAACTGAGGATGTTAAAGATTTACATTCCCATATAAGAGCCTTGTCTACTCTGGCTTTATGATGGGGACAACTTCTCAGTCCTTCATTCATTTTCATTGTACACCCAGGAAGGTTATCACTGGAGCGTAGTGTTTCTATTTTTAGTTTTTTGAGGAACTGCTATGCTGTTTTCCTTAGTGGCTGTAATAATTTACCTTTCCACCAACAGTATGTAAGTGTTCCTTTTCCTCCACATCCTTGTCAGAATATGCTACTTTTTTTTTTCTTTAAAAATAGCCATGTGAGCTGAGTATGGCGGCAAACACATGTAATTTCAGGGACTCAGGACACTGATGTAGGACGATCACAGATTTGAGGCAAACCTCAGTAACTTAGAACCCAAGTAACTTAATGAGACCCTGTCTCAAAATTTAAAATAAATAAATAAATAAGATGTGTTGGGATATGTCTTAGTGCTTAAGCTCCCCTCGGTTCAATCTCCAGTACCAACCCCCACCAAAAATGCAAAAATGTCTCTCTCTCTTTCTCTCTCTCTTTCTCTCCCCCCTCTTTCTCTCTCTCTCTCTCTCTCTCTCACACACACACACACACACACACACACATCCATGTTTGGGGGCTAATGATAGTATTTTTCCCTATATTGCTAGCCATTTTTATTTCTTCTATTTTTCAAAATTATATATTCAAATCATTTGTCCATTTTTTAATTGGATTACTTACTCTTTTGTTGCTAAAATTTTGAATACTTTACATATTTGGGCATAGATTCCTTCTCAGATGAAAATATGGGATTTGTTATTTTTTTATTATTATTTATTTTCTTCTACTAATTTTGGGCTCAGTGCATTCTTTCCTTGTGAATTCTTGAAATGTGTTGTTAGGTTTTTATTTGAAAATTTTTTTCTGAAGCCAAACTGTATCCTGCTTTATGAAAGATACTTTTAATAAGCAATTATGGTATTTCAGGCAAGATATGGGCAAACAATCATTAAGGGCATACAACAACTTTCAAAACCCCTTCTTGGATGTACTACCCAAATCAGAAATTCACTGTAAAACCCAGTGAAGTCTTCATTTGATTCTCTGAATAGGGAAAGTTTAGAGTGAGAGTTGACATTTCACATTTGGCATGTTGTTTAATAACTTTTCATGAACCCATCCTAACTTTCAGGAAATGAGATAAAAATGGCAAAAATTATTAATCTGTAGATCCACAATCTAGAAAAGGAACCACTGCTCTTCTGAAGGACACTATTCTCAATGTTGTCACTGCAAAGTCCAGATTGCCCCCCACACTGGTAAAACCAATTGTTGGGAATCAGGTCCCAACAGGTCTGAGTTTAGGGGAATTAAATTTATGCCCATGGCAGAGAGAGAGAGAGAGAGAGAGAGAGAGAGAGAGAGAGAGAGAGAAGAAGAAGAAGAAGAAGAAGAAGAAGAAGAAGAAGAAGAAGAAGAAGAAGAAGAAGAAGAAGAGGAGGAGGGGGAGGGGGAGGGGGAGGGGGAGGGGGGAGGAGGGGGGAGGGGGAGGAGGGGGGAGGGGGGGAGGAGGAGGAGATAAAGATAAAGTCTGAGTTTTTCCATACCACCGGGTATTTGTGCCAAAGTGGCTATGTGTGCAAACATCAGGGAATCCCTCCTCTTGAGAACCAAGGGGAAGTCCCTCAAAACTAGCAATAAATAGTGTTTTCCCCCACAGCAATCCAGCTTTGGAGAAATTCTACTAGTTATTGATGCTCCTCCCCCAGAAAACAACAATGAAGTGTTCTGTGTGCCAACAAAATACCTTTAAAGAAAAAAGTAGTAAATTCTGCATTTAAAAATAAAACTTGCTAAAATATAGCATTTCAAACCGTACAGTCATCAGAAGTACAGTTATTAAAAATCCTCGCACTTGACATCTCCAGTATCCTCAGCTTTCTGTGCCTGGTCTGTTTGGCATCTACATTTTCTGCAGGGTTATTCCCATCCTTGACAACCTCAGCTTTTCCCTTTTTCCTTTTGGGTACCTACTCTCCCTTCTCTGCAGGAGCCTTTTTAGGCTTTGGCTCTCGCTTTGGAGGAGCAGATAGTAGACAGCCTGTCGGGTCTTCTCTGTGGTTCATCCTTCACCTTGGCTTCATCTCCTTCAGCATTGCCGTCAGCCTTTCTCTTGGGCATGGTGGCGACCGTGGTGGGCGGGAAGCACTGGACACGGGGATGCAGCAGCACACTTGGGCCAGTCTAGGTGTCATTCTCAGCCTCTTCTTCTTCACACTGCCCTGAAAGGTTTCTATTTTTTGATGTAGACACTCATCTCTATAAATCTCCCTCTTAGTGTTGCTTTTGCTATACCCACAGGTTTTGGTATCCCCATTTTCATTTGTTTCAAGGGATTTTTATATTTCCCTTCTAACTTCCTCAACAACTTAGTTTAATCAAAACACATTGTTCAGTCTCCATATATTTGTACAATTTCTAAAGTTTCTCTTCCTGTTGACATCTAGTTTCATTCCCCTGCAATCAGAAAAGTTACAGGGCATGACTTTGCTTTTGAATTTGTTAAGACTGTTTTGTGCCTAAGATATTGTGTATTCTAGAGAAAGTTCCTATGCACTGATGCTGAAATGAATGCAGCTGTTGGATGGAACATTATATAAATGGCTGTTAAGTTTATTTGATTTGTAGTATAGCTTAACTCTGATGTTTCTTTATTGATTTATCATCTAGATAATTTATCCATTGGTGAGAGTGGGCTACTAACTCACTATTGTTTTAATGGAACCTCTCTCTTCCTATAAGTCTAATAATACTTTATAAAATTAGATACTGTGATGTTATGTACATATAGGTTTATAAACTACATCTTTTCAATAATTTAATCCCTTGGTCATTACATAGTGACCTTATTCTTGAAGTTTTTATCTTGAATTTTGTCATATATAATTTTCACTACTGTTGCTTGGTTTCATATTCCATTTTCTTGGGATATCATTTTCTATTCCATGAATGTTCTTTAGTATTGAGGTGAATTTCTTGCAGACAACATATCGTCAGGTCTTGTTTCTTAATCTATTTAGCTAGACTGTATATTTTAATTGGAGACCTGAAGACACCAGTCATAAAGGAAAGTTTTGGACTTGTGCCTATCACTTGATAAATTTTAGTTGTATGACTCTCCTTTGTTCAGTTTTTCCTTTCTAATAATCTTTGTGGTTTGATGATTTATTTTATTGATTTTTTTTTTAGTTTTTCCTATTTATCTTTTGTGTATCTAGTCTTCTCATGTAATTTATATTTTCACATACTATGATGTTGTTATTTCTTCTATTGGATGTATTATTTTTCCTTAGTCATGTTTTGTAAGGCTGAACTGGTGGTCAATAATTCCCTGTTTTTACTTATTTTGGAAGGTTCTTATTTCTGCTTTGTTTGTGAAGGATGCCCTCACTGAGTGTATTAATCTTGGTTGGCAGTTTGTTTTGATTTTTTCTTTAGGACTTGAAATACATCATTCCATGCCCTCCTGGCCTATAGTATTTATGCTGAGAAATATTCCATTAATCTAATGAGTTTGCTTTTAAATATGAGTTCATGTTTTTTCTCTTACACATTTTAAAACTCTGTCTTTGCTTTGTACTTTTGACAATTTGACTAAAATAGGCTGTTGTGAGAATTTGATCATGTCTACCTGTAAGTCCGTTATATATGGCTGTCTATGTCTTTCTCAAGATTCCAGAATCTTCTGTTGATATTTCATTCAATAGGTTTTCTGTATTACTTCATCTTTATTTCTTCTCCTGAAGAAATGCCAGTGAGTTTGATATTTGATCAATTAATTGGGCTGGGATTGTGGCTCAGTGGTAGAGTGCTTGCCTAGCACGGGCGGGACCCGGGTTGGATCCTCAGCACCACATAAAAATAAAGGCATTGTTGGGCGGGGGGATGTGGCTTAAGTGGTAGCGTGCTTGCCTGGCATGCGTATGACCCAGGTTCAAACAAAGATGTTGTGTCCGCCTAAAGCTAAAAAATAAATATTAAAAAATTCTCTCTCTCTCTCTCTCTTTAAAAAAAAAAATAAAGGCATTGTATTGATCAATTAATTGTGCTCTGACGATCTTGAATGCTCACTTCATTCTTATTTAATTTTTTTCTGTCTGTGATATTTTGAAAGACTTCTCTTCAAGGTATGAATTTTCTTTCTTCTATATGATCTAGTCTTCTTTAGGCTTTAAACTGAAAGTTTTCTACAATATATTTAGCTCTTCATTTTCAGCATATCTATTTTTTTTTTCAAATATGCTCTTTGCTCATCAATATTCTTCATTGTTTTCCTAATTTAAATGTCTTTTTCTGTATGTACTGGATTTCACTGAATTGAAAAAAAAATCATTCTTTTAAATTTTTAATGAGACACTCCATCCACTTGAATATTTTTGGAATCTGTTACTGGAATTCTGATCTTTAGGAGGTGTCATAGTACCTTGTTTTTTTCATATTTCTTGTATTGCTATGTTGGGATTCGTGCACCTGGCAGAATGGACATCTCAATCACTTTTATGGGATGGCCTTTGTATGTGTCTTTTTCCTTGAAATGTGTCTTGGGGTATTGGTTTGTTATGCTTTTTGTTGGGTTTATTTCTTGCATATCACAATAGTGTGATTTCTCTCTAGCCTATAGTGAGTTTGAGCACAGAACATACTATATCAAAGTTGGAGATTTTCTCTATGGATCACAAAAGAGAGGAGACACTCATTTCAGACCCACGTGGTGTAAACAGCTGTGTGGTACACTCTGTGTGGTTACTCCTACATTGAGAATAGTGGCCCCTATCAAGTGATAGGTTTTCATCAAGCACTGTTGATGTTGGCTATTCCTTGTAAGGGTCTCTGGTAGTGATGAGACACCTGAATTACTTATCCTTTGATGAGACACTGATGCAGGCTCTGGTGCTTCATGGGGAGAGGTGGGGCAGGAATCACAGCAGCCCCACTTTATGGCACTCACACTCATTCTTGTCAGCAGTACATGAGCAAATAAGAAATGAAGGCAACTGATGGAAAAGTCTCCTGTAGGCACAGTGACAACAGGAATTGTAGAGTTTTTCTGTGTTGCTTCAGTGGGCATGCCTGCCTGGGAGCAGGACCTCAGACCCTCTCAGCCCCTGCATGCCTGGCATGGAGCATTAGTGGGGTCTTTTCTTCCTGGCCTAATTCTTTCAGCTATAGTACTTGCCAGGGATCAAGTATGAATGGGTTGTGGCTGGTGTCAGACAAAATTTCTCTCAACCGAGGTTTTTGTAGGAGTGAAAAAGAACAGAATGTGTCCACTGCCTGGCAAATTTTCTCTTCAGACTTTTGTAGGCTGTGTATTTCAGGGGGCAGGTGACAGCCAGAGCTTCAGTGTTGCTTAAGACTAACCTGGCTTACCTCTATTTGCTGGGGAACAGTGGACTACAGAATTATTTCCCTGCTTTGTTAGTAATAGGCATCTGTGTGTAACACAGACAAAAAGAATGGTAAGAAACGAGTGTAACTGCATTCAATCCTGGTACCACATGAAACCACATGTGACTGACCATGCCCCCTTTCATAGGGAATTGGCTTCCTGATCTTCAAGTTCTTAAACCATTTTCTTCCATATAGCAATTACCTGTTCTGTACAGTCGAGCATTCTGACTGGGTTTGAATGAATCAAGTTTGATTCACAAGTCAGTGCAGTGAATGTCTATGTGTTCCCAGAGATTGACATATTAAATGGTTTCTGCATAAACATTTGGAGCAGTCCAAATTCACATAATAGGTCCTTAGTTGAGATGGCTTCTGGCTATAACACCCTAAAGGTTCACTGGGAGTTGATATGAATTTCTTAGTCAAAGCCAGGTGCTCTGCTGATTTTAGATTTCTTGCTTATTTTGGCTGCAAACCTATAAAGGTTATGAAACTTTCCAATTGCTAAGATTGCTGGTATCTAAAATGATAGATTTTTCTGGGATTTTTTTCACCTTTGTCCCTGCAGAGGGGAGATCTCCCTTCCTGGTAGCTGTGGAGCCACAGTGGCAAGTAACAGGATATTTTGTTTCTCTGGATTTTACAAGGTTTCTATCTTTCTCCTGTTGATTTCCAGTGTTCTTTCATGTTCACTCATTTTAAAATGCATCTCTGCATCTGTTGGTCTGGTCATTCTTTGTGGAGGAGCAAGTGAGTTCTAGGTGCCACGAGTTAGCCATCTCGCCACCCTCCCGTTTTTATAACAGGGCTTCTACTGATTAAGTCAGATTCATCAGGATGGTCTTCTGCACTTAAGTCCAGATGATTAAAAGACCAGTTACATCAGAAAATACCTTCATAGCAGCATGCCAGTTAGTATTTGATTGAAAGCCTGGAAAAAATGTATATACACTACAAAGTAGCTCCTATGCTCCTTTCTATTCTTGAATTTTGTGTATTCAATCTGGCACAGTTTAAAAGAAAGAATTAAAAATTCAAAATATTGAAAAATTGTGTTTTTATTTTTAATCTCAATTTTTGTGCATTTTTTTCCTTTACTAAGTCTATAAGGGGTTGCTCTGATCACTACAAAACAAAATTCAGAAGTTTGATTCTGCCTCTTACAGGCAAGACTGTATATCAGACAATTATAACCACATTAAAAGTCTAAAACCAAACCACAAAAACAAAAACCTTATAGTGGAATAAAATTGGAGAGACGGCAAAGTCTCAGACATCAGTGTGCTTACTTTTGAGGTTGAGTGCTTTTGTGATTGTTGGAGGGCTAATTAGTTTATAGAGTCATTGCTAACAGATTAATCATATCATAAAATAACTGAGATTTAAAGACACTATGACATTTACATTTGGAAATCAAGGGAAAAAAGGTTAAATAATTTCCGCTAGTTGCTGTTAGTAAATGAGGTAGGAATAAACACAGGTGGCCCACTTTCTTTCTTTCTTTCTTTCTTTCTTTTTTTGTAGTTGTAGATGGACAGAATATCTTTATTTTATTTGTGTATTTGTATGTAGGTGTTGAGGATCAAACCCACTGCCTCAGACATGCTAGGCAAGTGCTCTATCACTGAGCCCCAGCCCCAGGTGGCCCACTTTCAGATTCTGTTTTGTTGTGGGGTGCTGGGGACTGAACCAGGGCCTGACATAGGCTAGGCACACTCTCTAAACTGAGCAACACCTCCAGCCCCTTAGGGACTGTTCTAAACCTCTGTAATGATTTTTTTTTCCCAATAGTCTTTTACCATGGAAAAATGAACTCAAATTATATTGACCATATGGCAGTTGGAAAAATTTATCATCTAATGCTTTGTTTCTTTATTTCAATCTCTTCCCTTTGTTAATTCCTTCTTTCTCTACCAAGAAAAATACCTGAAATGTATAATACCTGTGTCTTGACTTGGGTGCATTTATTACTTTATATTTCTCCTCTCTCCAACAGATGGATTTTATAAGTGAGGTTTTTTCAGGTACCCCTGGGTCCTCTTCTTGCATTCATTAGTTTTATTAACTATAAAACTTGGTGGACATTCAAACTTATAATAACTGTTCTTTCTACATATCTGAAGCTTAGAACCTTAGTTTAATATTTTTTTTCTAAGCCATACACATTAAAAACTTTTAGACATGGCACATACAAAGGACTGATCACAGCTTAATGTGAATCTGAAAAAAATTGTTATTTCCTAGGTAAATGTGAAGTCAAAAAATTAACATTCCGCATAGTTTCTCCCGTAGATTTGATTCCATTAGGTTTTACTGACTGTAAATAATTTTCATTCAAACACCAGGACTGAATGGCTTATTTTCATTTGAAAAATAAAACTACATTCAAAAAGTAAAAGCATTAAACAAAAGTAAATAATAAAGAATCTAGGGTAAGGATTGTACAAAATATAAAAGAAGTGAATTTTAGTAGCCTTATTGAGATATAATTTGCTTAATATAAAATTGACCTGTTAAAAGTATACAGTTTATTTGTTTTCCATATATTTATAGTCATGTAACCATTATTATAATTCAACTGTAGAAATTTTTAATAACTCCAGGGGTGTGGTGGTGGTGTGGTTGTGTATGCCTGTAATCCCAGTGGTTTAGAAGGGTGAGGAAGGAGAATAGTGAGTTCAAAGCCAGCCTCAGCAATAGCAAGGCAAAAAGAAACTCATTTAGACCCTGTCTCTAAATAATATACAAAATATAGGGTTGGGGATGTGGCTTAGTAGAGGTGTGCCTCTTAGTTCAGTCCTTGGTATCCTCCCTCCCAAAGAAGAAAGTTTTAATAACTTCAGAAATAAACGCTGTACCTACTGTCAGTAATTCCCCATTCACATCTCTGCCTAGCCCTAAGCAACCACTAATCTATTCTACTCTATGCCTCTATAAATTTACCTGTTCTGGACATTTTATATCAGTGAACCCTTATAATATACAACCTTTTGTAATAGGCTTACTTCATTTAGTATAATGTTCTTAAAAATATATCCATATTCTAGCATATTTCAATACTTTATTCCTTTTTACTATTGATTAATATTCTATTGTGTAGCTATGCCACATTTATCAATCAATCAGTTGATGGGAATTTGGTATGTTTCTACTTTGTGTTATTATGAGTGATTTTGCTGTGAACATTCATGTATATGTTTTTTGATAAATCTTTTCATTTACTGTGTTTCTATATTTAAAAGTATAATTTTCAGTCATGTTAATTCTATATTCAACATTTTGAGAAACTGTGAAAATGTTTCTCTGAAAAAAAAAAACTATTCAAATCCTTTACCATTTTTAAATCGCATGATTTGCCTTTTTTGTTACTGAGTTGTAAGAATTCTTTATTCTATACCTCAAATTTATTATGGGATGTATTATTTGCAAATGTTTTCTCCCATTGTGTGGATATAGTCTGTTCAATTCTTTTTTTGTGTGGATTTCAGATTTTAAACATCAGCAACTTTTTTTAAATATTTGGTATGATTTAAGAAAATTATTTGCTGGAGGAAGAAAAATAATCCTAGGATTATTTATTACAAGTTGTAAAGAGGTAGCAAGCATGGTGTTCTATGGTAACTTGGTCACCTATCGTTGAAATGTCTGGCTTAGTACTCTAAAATATTTAGAATGTGTATTTATATCTTCTTTTATGCATTATGCATTAAAGTTATTTTATGCTCTCAGTTAATACTCAGATAATGTATACAAGGATGATTCAGATAAGAATTTGAAAATTATACCAATATAATTACCAATACAATTTTATAGATATAATAAAATTCTGTCTACTGAGTTTTCTATTTTTCTAATGAGCTTTAGTTAGCCCATTCCCTACCAAAGTAGGACAAAATTTTGTAATTAGTATCATAAATATTTATAAAAGGCTACAGTAGACACAGTTGAATTTTTTAAAATTCTGTATAAATGCTACCTTATTGACTATGTCAACTATTTCACTTACAAAGGAATTTTTTGCTATGACTACATTCAGAATCAGTAAGTCTCAGTAGATTTCCAACACTTATTAAATGAGCGATGACAAATTGCTGTCAAAATAAAACACAAGCATATTCCCAATGTTAGCATTTGTCTAAATTTTTAATTTCTAGAAAAGGAGAATATCATCACAAAACTCTCAAGAATAATAGTGGTACAGTCTACTGTATTATTTTATCCTGCTCTAGTTGATTCACTCAATTACCTGAAATCATGCACAAATTTAAACTCATATATTGAAAATTAATTATTTTAATCTATAATTACATAAAGCTCATGACTTTATTTGTACTGTTGGTATGAGGATGGTGAAGGCTTTATATTCTGAGCAAATTTTATACTGTGTCCCAGTTTATAAGAAGCCTTTAAAGTCAATCAACAAGTATTCATTGACAATTTGGTTAAAACAAAGGGATGAGTATCATGTTTGTCATTCTCTATGATAATTGCACAAGAATTCTATGATTTTAATAGTGAAGGTAATAGGCATGAAAAATGAGTCATTTTTTTCTAGCAGGAAGAAACCAAGACAATATAAATAATATTTAAGTGATTCATATACAATTAGTAAGTGGTCCTTCAAATGACTCTATTTCTTTTCCATTTAACTAAGCAGTCTTCCACATAATCATTTTACAAATTTAATCATTCAAATATTTAAATTTTATAAATTGTCATTTTAAAATTATTGTGATATGCTCACCATAGTGTGTTATCCTTCTAGAAATAGTATTATAATTATGCATTCTAAAAAGCCACAAAATAATAAAACGAGAAAATTTAAAGTCATCACAAAGTTATAGCAGGTATATTCCAGATGAATTTAGGAATGTTATGGACAAAAGGCTTTGTAACAAGTATGAGTGATAAATAAATAAATAAATTTTAGCCTCATATAAAGTTTTTATCCTCCTCCTCCTCCAGAAAAAGCTTTTTTTTTTTTTTTTTTTTTTTTACATGAAGGCTCTAATTTAGCATAATGCGATTGGAATCCTCATCCATTGAGGGCTTTGTGTATCTCTGGGGGTTTTTGTCCAGGGCCCAGCCCCTGCTGGGACAAGTCTGCTGTGGGAGATTGAAATTCTCTCCTTCACTTCAGCTGCAGCTGCCAGCTTTGCCTCCCAGGCCTGCGTTCACCAAAACAATGATTACCTTGGACACTTGCTAAATCATGGAAATCTCATTTGCACCTAAATACAGTCTATGTACATGAATAATAATTGTTCATCTTTCCAGTAAAATTACATAAGCATATAGAGAAGCCACATAGTTGGACATGTTTATGGCTGCTTGGCTGAGAGTTTTCAAAAATCATTACATCAGGCTAATTAATCTTTCAAATTTGCACAAGGAGATCTGTCCACATTAAACAGTGCCAACATTTTCTTCTCCTCTATGTTGCCTCCTCTCAAACCAAACTGCCTTCCCCAGCCAAATTGAACATAGCCTTAATGGACAACATTTTCTGTGCCTTCTGACATGCATGATATTCTAAACCAATGGCTTTACATGCAGGAAAAATATTCTTTATAATCATGGAGACATGATCATGGCATAATAATGAGAAAGAGCATGCAATATGTTTTCATATATACCCAAGTTGAAATTTTGTTTCTTTCTCATGTTAGTCTGGGCTTATACTTTCTAAGCTTCAGTTTTTGCATGTTTGTGGCAAGGAGGGTAATCATAACTTAAAGGATTTTTTAAGAGACCTGTTCAAGGACATAGTAGCATAAATAGCCAACATAAGAACCTAGAACCAAAGTTCATGTTAATCAATATGTTCTACTGTCATCATAATTTTTCTGTAGCCTTTCCACTTCTCATAGTGCTGTTTATATTCTTCAGGATAGTGAAAAGGTCATACTTAAAACCTATCAGCAATAGGGGAAGATTCACATTATCTTGTATTTCTAAACAATTTAAATTAATACCATGCATATTACCCTTTGAAAATTGTCCAGCAGTATTTCCCACAGCTCATCCACCATCTTTCTAACTGCTTTTCTTAAGAATTGGATGCAGCCTGCAAAGGGCAGGGAGTGGTGACGTGTATGAAGAAGTGGGAAATTAATACAAGTAGTGCCTTTGAAGAAATAAAAGCCTAGGTCCCTTTTTCTTTCAAACTTCCCAATTTTTGTCATGGATGTTCTGTCATCTTGATGCAACGTGTTTCTCAATTATGATGACTCTCTCTAATAGACTGGAACTTTTGGACTCTATTTTTTTTAACACTAGCACAGAATATGACAAAGAGAAATTAAAGAAGAAAGTGAAAGAGAGAAGGCTAATAGTGCTTTTTGATGTTGCTGAAATCTAAGTAATAACCATAAAGGGTTACATAAATGAACATAAATCTGCAGGCTTTTAGAATGAACTTGACTTTTGTTTTGTTTTGTGAAGAACTTGCATTGAACTCTTGAGCTTTGTCATTACATGTACTTCGTCCAAAAAACATATGATGGACTAGATTAGAGAAAACACAAGATTTATAAATTATTATTTTAACTCTTATTTTTGGTACTTTGTGCATAAACACACAAAAAAAAATACTTTGCTTTACAATGTTCCTGCATTGTCCATGATAACTTGAAGATACTAAAAATCCAGACCACTATATTTTATTGGATTAGCACTTTTTTTTTTTAAATCCAGTGAAGTTCAAGTCAAAAGCACTCCATAAACTGAATTTTCAGTTGCAGGAAGTTTTCAGCCAGAAAAACAGTAAAGAGTATTCATTAAAAGTGAAAAGGTTTTGCTGAAAGCAGAGCTGTCTTGGAAAATGATTTTAACAATCACTTACCATGCACACAATTATTTTGTAGTTGCAGTTCATGCCAATATTTTAAAGAAAACTGATGGGAAATTTCATTATTCAAGTATGCACTATATATACAAAGAAATCCTAGTCACTCACTGGGGCAAGGCAAAAGTGACATTAAGGCTGAATATTTAAAAACCTAATTGTTCCATATTATAAAAGGAGAGCTTTCATTACAAATGTTTATTTCCATTATGAGGTCTACATAGGCATAATATTGTTCAAGTGAGAATGGCTTCTGAGCCATATACACTTTAAAAGATATTTTTTAAATGTCTCTAAAGTGATGAATGACTGGCACTATTATTCCTATTTTCATTTTTAAACATATTTTTACCAGTTCAGGAAAGATCTAATTTAATATCATAATCTGTAACTTCTCCCACATATTCATAGCAGTTCCTTAAGACTCTGCTTGAAACACAACTAAGTCCATTAAAGGTGCTAAAGGCAGTGTTTAGTTATTTTTAGAAGACATTTCTTTCTTAAAGAAGAGACAAGGCTTACAGACTCAAGATAAAAGCCAAGATATTCTGTCTCATGAAAATATAAAATCAACCCAAAGAGATTTATTTTTCTATACTTCAAATGTCAAATGAATGAACCATTCTCTTGCCCCAGAGGCTTCCATATAAGGTCATGAATATACATCGGCCATATCTATCAAATTAAAGAAACAACCAATATTTTATTAAAAATAAATTTTAGAATTAGTGAAACCACTTTTTACCTCTAATATATTCTTTGAAGTATTGTTGAAATAACTGATTAATGTAAAATAATTTGTCAATAGTTTCTTCTTTTTCCAATTCCAATCATAGATTTGCTTTAGCTTATCTGATAAAAGGTAAAGCTGTTATGTAGTTGGGAGATAAAACAAGTATAAATCTTCAAAGTACTCTAAAATGTACTTTAAAAATTAATCCTGCAAAGAAACAGTGTCTTTTGAGTCTCACCACCAGTATCAGTCTTTGAATGTCACTTGTTCTACTTCATGGAAATGACACTGGTTCTGAAGCTCATTCTCTGAGGCAGAAGTGATTATGGCTTCTCCTGAGAAATTCAAACAAACTATACAATTAATGCAACATACTGTACAATAAAGTCAATACAAATTTCAGATGTGTTTTCACCTAACTGGCATTAGTTTTTCCATGGTTACCTTATTATTTTTCTGGAAATTTGCCTTCATTTTTGGAGATAAAGTATATGAAGTATCTTTACATTCATTCACAGAAGTTTAACATACATTAAATTTTTACATAAAATTAGTTTCATTTTTTCCCCTTTCACAAAGCTATTCAATTGGTTGTTAATTCTTTTTACTATAGTGTATCCTTTGTCTTAGTATGCTTTTTAAATTCAATCATCAAACATTAATTACCAATGATGGCTATGAATATTTATTTGTTCAACAAATATATATTGAATGCTCATTAAATGGAAGAAATTCTAATGTGGAATTTGGGAATAAAAATGCATGTTCTTGATGATATTATCCTCCTAAAGTTCATAAAATGTTAACTAGCAAGCAGAATTCTGTTTGAAATAAAAAGCAATAGTGTTATTTTAAGTCTATTAATCTAAAGAAACATTACCAGAGAAATGCCAATAGCTAACTGCAATTACATTATTTATTTTGGTAATTAGATTGATAACATTTAAAATATATCATACTATGCTTTAAATTAAATAAGCAAAGTATTTTTATACCTGGTCTTAAAAAATGTTTTAATAGCTAATAACATTGGTTAAAAAAAATATTTTTAACATCAAGATGTTTAAAAAAAAAAACATGAAAGAAACTTTTAATTGTAACCAGAGTCTTAAAAAGAAAGGAATCAAGGTGGCTGAATAGTGGCATCCTGTGCACCACTCCTCCTGAGAGGAGAGTCATGGCAGCAAAAAAGAAACTGCTTAAGGAATGTGAGAGAGATAGAAATGTGGAAATTAACAAATACGAGCAAAGAACCCTAAATGGCATGGAAAGTCAGGAAAGCAATCCAGAGAAGAGAACACAGCAATTGGTAACTTCAGCCCAAGCCCCCTCAGCTGAAGACAAGGAAATTGAACCTTTCAGCAAAAGGTAAGTGGGAAAGTGCCAGCAACTCAGATCCCAGCAGCAGACCAAAAGTCCTAACTGGAGGGGTATTCCATAGAAGTAATAAGCTTCAAGTTCAGAAACCTGGCTGGTATAGAAATGACTCCTCTGCTACCAAAAAAAAAAAAAAAAAAAAAAAAAAAGTACTCATTATGACCCTCCATCAATCCCCAGAACAAAATTATCTTATTTGTTTATTTTTATGTGGTGCTGAGGATTGAACCCAGTGCCTCACACAGGCAAGGCAAATGCTCTGCCACTAAATTACAGTCCCAGGCCTCCCAGAACTAAATGATCACAATAGCAACTCCTAGATGCCATCTTGGCTTGGGGACCAGCAGCTGAAACCTTGACCCTGCCAAAAGCCTCAGAATGGTATGAAATTCACAGGGAAAAAGCCCCATCAGCAGCCTCTAGCTTCAGGATCAGCGATAGCCATAGCCACAAGCCAGAGGCTCAGAAACACTTTTTCTGGTGGGAATTAGGGAAGGTCTCCTTCCTTGCCCACAACCTTGAAATTGTAGCCTGTGGTTCACAGTCTTTGCTTTACCCATACTGGTACATCTAGAGTTGGAAAATTTTCACCCTAGCCCCACAACTCCAGGAATTCATATGTCAGTGGGCCCAACCCATGTTAATATCTTCACTAGCCTGCAAGATCTTGAGATGTTCTCCTTTCCACAGTTACTAATGCCACCATACTAGCACAATCTGCTCATCTAGTAAAATCTGGGAAAGGCCCCATACCATCGTGTGACTCCAGAAATGTGGCTACTGTTGTCACTTAGCATGACCTGTGCTAGCTCTGAGTGTGTTAGGGACAGTGCTCTCCATGTTTTATAGTACCAAGATTGAGGCATTTGCTACTACAAGCACCAGTGGCACTAGGGCTCCATGAAGCCTGGAAACATACATCTTTTGAAGCCTATGCCCATTATAAAGTTACACACTAATTATAATGAAATGGTGCAGCATAGACAACTGAGGTACTCATACACAATGCTGATATCAGCCTAAGAAAAAGATCATCACACAATGACTATGCTTTTGAGCTCCCTGTATGTGGAGCATATCTATCAAATGACAGTCCATATTCCATCTAAATGGAAAAATTTTTTTCTACAAAAACTACTTCATAAAACAGAAAAATAATGAACATAACATCTGATGCACAGACAACAAAATAAGGACAAAAGACACGTGAAAGAAAATATGATACCTCCATAAGAGAAAGTAAGTTCTATTTCTCCAGTCCAGAAATAGAACTCAATTTGTTGGAAATATATGAAATGCCTTAAAACAGAATTTAAAATAATGACCATAGGAAACTTAGATGCAATAGAATATTGATAAATAATAAAAATAAATGAGAAAAAAATCAAGTTTTAGATAGAAAATTTACCAGAGATAGAAATCATTAAAAGACTCAATCAGAAACCTAGAAAATAAAATCTTAAATTAATGAAATAGAAAATACAATTGAAAACTTTCACAACAGACTAGAATAAGCAGAAGAAAAATTTCTGAGTAAGAAGACATTTTAAAAAAATTAAATTAAACAAAAATTAAATCATTATACAAAATAAAGAAAGACTACAAAACTTAGGGAACAACATTTAATGAATAACTATTCACATTATGGAAATTCCAGAAGATGAAGAAAAGGGAAAAGCATTGAAAATCTATTCAAGAATCATAGCAGAAATGTTCTAAACTCTTCAAACAAATGTAAGGATATTCAAAGTCAGTAAGTTCAAAAGACCTAACAAGATTTCAGCAAAATAAACCTTCAGCAAGGCTTATTATAGACAAATTGTTAAAAGTACAGTACAATCAATTCTAAAAATCTCAAGAGAAAAATAAAGTGACATATAAGGAAAGGGAAATTATTAAACTTTTAGATTTCTTGGAAGAAAACTTAAGGGCCTAAAGTTAACTTAAAGGCCACAAAAATCAAATACAAAATTAATAAAAGATAAGAAAAAATAAAGAGCAGACCAGAGATTAAATAAAATCAGCACTAAAAATCAATACAAAATATCAATGAAACAAGTACTTATTTTTTTGAAAGTATAAAGAAAATTGACTACCCAAGAAAAACACTGAGAAGACCCAAAGAAATTCAGAGATTAAAATGAGACATTAGGGGCTGAGGTTGTGGCTGAGTGGTAGAGCGCTCCCCTAACATATGTGAAGCAGTGGGTTTAATCCTCAGCACCACATAAAAATAAAACAAAGGTATTGTGTCCCCTACAACTAAAAAATAAATATTAAAAAGGAGACATTAGAATTCATACCACAGAAATAGAATTAAAAGAAATTATCATGAACCATTATATGCTGGAAGAAATGGAATAATTCCTGAGCACATACAACCTATCAGAGGTGTGTCCTGGTTCGGCTGACATATACACCTGGGACTAAGGGACACAGAGGTTGTGTATTCTGCCCCCCTTTCCAGAAACTGATGTGCCTAACTGTCCTGTAGGTAGTCAGCTGTGGCAAGTAACACTGTGCTTACCTGGATTCACATCACCTCATCCACTGGCCCCAAATGTCTTACCATGTAAGAGAAAAAGGATGTAACAATAATTTCTACTCCCATAGTGTCACCCAGCAGCAGCTGGTAGATCCAGTTGTAGTCTTTTTTTGTTTGTTTTGCTCAGGTACAGCAGGACCTTTAGCTAAGCTTGATAATAATCACTCTACCTTTATTGAGTCTTTATTATGTTTTATGCATTAGAATAATGTGCATTCTCTGTTTTAATCAACATAACAATCCTGAATTTAAGTATCAAGTATCCCAAACATTAGTACTGCTAAATATTCATTGATTTTACATAGTGATAGATGAGTTTGGAAATTGCTGAGTGTCTAAACAGTGGTATAAATAGTAATTCTCCAAGAAATGTGTCTACATAGAATTTATCAGCCTTATTCAGTCATAGAGCAACTTAGAGTAAATAGGTATTTTAAGGAACACAAATTTGAACAGATGGTATAGAAGTAAATCAGCATAAAACATGGTATCCTATGAGGAGTGGTCTAAGAAGTATTTGAAAATAGGTAGAGTTTAAGTCATCATGGTGGAACTCATGCCACTATCTTAGAAAATTGACACTCATGATATACATGGAATGGCCAGTAACTCATGAAGGTAGCTGTGGTTTATTCTTAGAAAAATAGCATCTACTTTAAAACTTCCCAGAGAAGATTAAGATGATATCACAGGAGCAAGGAACTTCATCTGCTTCTCACTCCCAGTCACATTTGCAAGGTAAAAAGATGCTGAGCCACTGAGATAATCCTAGCCTGCCCCTCCGCTGTGTTCATCTTCTCCAACAATGTGGAAGGTTCTTTCCTGAGTGCAATATTACAAAGAGACCAGGACTAAAGCCACTATGTATATTAACACCCCAGGACCCATAAAAGCTTCAATCTAGTCCTAGTTCTGTTTGTTTTTCTAAATTTGCATCTAAACCCACTTTTTTTTTCCTTTTTCTCTTTCTAATATCATCAGAAATAATAATTTTATTCTGTTTTTGTAGCATTTATACATCCTTTATACAAATTCATATTCATTCCATCAAGTGCCTTTGAAGAACTACTGCCGCAGTCTGGCTGGGCACACAATCACAAGTCACTCAAGCAGGAACAAACTTTATTTCCAAAACTCCCGCGATTGCCACACACGCGGCCTTCTCCCGGGACACCCTACACCAACAGGAAATCCCTCCTCCGGAATTCCCTCCTACCGCACTTCCCCAATCAATGGGAACTCACTGGGAGTCCCGCGAGAGCTCCAAAGTAGCAGAGAGCTCCAAAGTAGCAGGCTGAGGCAGATGGCAGGGGTCTAATCTCCAATTGAATGCACATCTTAACATAATCATTATCATCTCAATGGCTTGCTGGCATTACCTTTCAACAAAAATGCCATGTGTCATTCCTACTTGGCTATGGCTCTCAGCATCTCCCCCCTTCTGTTTAATTAAACAACAAGCAATGTGGCTTAGGGACTGTGCCTGTTAGGCTGTCCAATACTACATATGGTCCTTACCCGTCATCAGATGAGCTGACCTCTAGGCGTCAGCCTCCTGTCTTAGGTTGGTACCACTGCAATTGGATCATACCCGTCACTGGTCCAGCATACAGCCATACTTGTGGATAGGCCTTTGCACCAGTGTGGGGGGGTGAGGTTCTTTGCCTCATCTCTGTTGGCCCCCAAATTTGGCCTTGGTGCCAGTGGGGGGGTGAGGTTCTTTGCCTCACCTCTGTTGGCCCCCAAATTTTAGACCATCACTAGTAGAAGGGAGGAGGATACAGAAATGCCATGACAACAAGCCAATTGACAGCTCCTTTGGAAAAATTATATCACTGGTGACACCATCAGCAAAGATACCCCAGCACTACCACAATTCGCTGCACCAACAGATAGTTCACAATGTATACAAGTGATACATAGTCCAGGCAAATTCTGCAAGCTGTTCAAAGTGGAGGAATCTATCAATATGTCCATTTCTTCCCAAAGTAAATCGACTCCTTGATTGAGCATTACTTGTTTAGTTATTATTCATTGATGCATCGGTTTATACAGTTTACTTTGATAGCTATTGAAGAAGCTGTAGTTTGGTTTTATCTTTGTCTTCACCAGCACTGGGATGAAGATAGGAATTCTGGCAATGATGGCTAAAAAAATTATGTAGCATTCCAACAGGTACTAAGAAAACAATTTTCTGAACAATTTACATTATCCTGAACAGAATTATTAAATATAATGAAAAGGAAAGGTGAAAGTAAACAAACAGATCTGTTAACCTCCTTATTTGTACACATATTAAAACAATCCTCAACAGCCGTTTACCCAATTTAAATTAAACCATTTAAATCACGTGAATAAAAATAATATTTGGATCCATTTTTTCATGAGCGCTCCTCATATATGATCTATGGACATATGCACATACAGACATACAACACAAAACACAAGTGTGCACACATAACATACAACACATAAGACAATAGTAAAGGCCTTGTAGCTTTACACAGGTGAAACCTCCATTGCAATGTTTAAAATGTCCACAGTCAAAAAATAAGAACTGATCAGAAAAACATTAACCTAGGTCTATATGAGCTCAAAAAATAAAATAAAACTTTATGATGTGGGAAAGGGCAACAATAAAATAGATATTGAAAAAAGCATCCTGGTTACCACCTGGGTTTGACTCTTATTTGGATATCCAATCCTTTTTCCTGTAACTTGCATAATGGGTCTGAAGATATTCCCACAAGCAAGCCCCAAGGTTTTTTACATTTGAAATAGGCTTTAATGGTGTTCATTATTCATTAGACTCCAGGTGTGGGAGAACCACTGTTGCAGATCAAGAATAGCCAAGCTGGAGCTCTGGATATCAGCTGTTATGGATTTGAGTCAAATCATCTTCTTTTTGGTCTATAGAAATCGAGTTGGTTAGTCTCTCTGGAATCCAAATCAGCTGCTGTTCTCCCTGTGGAAACACACAAACTGAACTCCGACTCCAGAAAATCACTGGGTCAGGACCTTTCCATTGTCCTGTTAGAATATCCTTCCAAAGTACATTAGGCTTATGTACATTTTTTGGACACATATGCCTTTCCGCAGCACTAAGCCCTGATGAATCCAAGTTTAAAACGTTTAGAGTAAAAAGGGTTATTTTAAGTTTATCTTTGGGGGATATACACCCCTTTCCAATTCCCTCTTTTTGCTTTAGTAAGTACATTTTAATAGTTTGATGAGCTCTTTCAACTATGCCTTGTCCCTGTGGATTGTATGGGATTCCTGTTACATGAGTAATGCCAAATGAGGAGAAAAATTGTTTAAAAGAGGTAGAAGTATAACCAGGACCATTATCTGTTTTTAACTCTTTTGGAACACCCACAGTGACAATATTTTGCAAGCAATGAGCTATAATATCTTTATTTTTTTTCTCCGGCATGAAGGGAGCCCATCAAAAATCCGGAAGAAGTATCAACTGTAACATGCAAATATTTTAATTTTCCAAATTCTGGCAAGTGTGTGACGTCCATCTGCCAAATATGGTTAGGTATCAGTCCTCTAGGATTGACTCCAAGATTAACTTGTGGTAAAAAGGTCACACTATTTTGACATTGTTTTATTATATGTCTGGCTTGTTCCTTAGTTATTTTAAAAAGCTTTTGTAAAGTATTAGCATTGACATGGAACCTTTTATGAAAATTTGTAGCTTCTTCTAGTGTAGAGAAAATATGTATGTCATGTGTAGTTTTATCTGCTAAATCATTGCCCAAACTAAGGGCTCCAGGCAATCCTGTATGTGCCCTGATATGTCCTATAAAGAATGGATCTTTTCTGTCCCAGATTAGACTTTGTATAGAGGAATAAAAAAGAGAAAACAGTAGAGGAAGGAGAAATCCTACCAGCATCTTCAAGGGATACTATAGCATTAACTATATACTGACTATCAGAAAATAAATTAAATACAGAATCTATAAACATCACAAAAGCTTGTAAAACTGCATTAAGCTCTACCTTTTGAGCTGATTGTTTGGGTACTAAAAATGTAAAAGTTTGATCAGGGGTAACTACTGCTGCTATACCATTATTTGACCCATCAGTGAATATATTTGGAGCATTCATGATAGGTGTTTTTCTTGTCATTTTTGGAAAAACTACAGGATGCGAAGACCAAAAAGACAACAAAGGATTAGATGGTAAGTGATTATCAAATGAAACATTAGATTTACACATGATTATTGCCCAAGTATTTAACTCATTAGCTAACTCATCAATTTGATCCATAGTATATGGAGTAATAATTTTATTGGGAGAAATTCCAAACACTCCCTTTGATGCTTTTATTCCTTTGAGTATTAATTGTCCTACAGCCTCAGGATACCTAGTAAGAATAGTGTTAGGAGAATAAGATAAATGTATCCACAATAATGGACCTTCTTGCCAAAATACTCCTGTAGGAATAGTTTTTGTTGGTAGTACAATAAATAATAAAGGCAAACTTATATCAATTCTATCCAAATGCATATTTTCCATATATGTTTCAATGATTTTTAATGCCTTTCTTGATTCAGGCGTTAACATTCAGGGTGAATTTGGATCTGATGGACCTTTTAGGATATCAAATAAAGGTCCCAACACTCCTGTTGATATGCCTAGATAAGGCCTTATCCAATTTATGTCTCCCAATAACTTTTGAAAGTCGTTAAGTGATTTGAGTTGATCTACTCGTATTTGAATTTTTGGTGGACGGACCATGGTTGAGGATAATAGAACTCCTAAATAATTAATTGGAAAATTTAATTGTACTTTATCTATGGCTATCTCTAGATTATAATTTTTTAATAAATTTGTAAGTGTGTCATAACATTCTAGAAATGTGTTTTTATCTTTATGTGCTAATAATACATCATCCATATAGTGAAATATTTGTAGTTCAGGATTTTGATTTCTAAGTGGCTGGATTGCTTTGTTTACATAAATTTGACACATAGTTGGGCTGTTAGCCATCCCTTGAGGGAGTACTTTCCATTCATATCTCTGATCAGGACCTTCATGATTCAGTGCAGGGATAGTAAATGCAAAACATGGACTATCCTCAAAATGAATTGGAAATGAAAAAAAAAAAAAACAATCTTTAATATCTATAGCTAAAACATACCAGGATTTTGGCAAAGCAGACAATTGAGGAATCCCTGATTGAGCAGGTCCCATAATAACCATCTCATTATTAATGGCTCTTAAATCTTGCAATAATCTCCATTTACCAGATTTCTTTTTGATGACAAAAATGGGAGTATTATGGGGAGATACGGAAGGTTGTATATGTCCCTCCACTAATTGTTGTTTGACCAGGTCATGGACTACTTGTATGTTTTCTTTAGTCAGGGGCCACTGAGGAACCCATACTGGTCTTTCTGATTTCCAAGTAATTTTTATTGCCTAAGTGACCCCTTCTGAAAACTCAATCCATGTCTATTTATTCCTTGATCTATTTGAATTGGTGCTGCTATACCTTGTTCTTGTTCTCCTAATCTTTTTTTCTTTCCTGAAACCTTGTCTAGCCCTAATAGTGGGCACATTTGGATTGATGTTATTTGTTAATGTCAAACCTAATTGATCTAGGACATCTCGTCCCCATAAATTTATAGGAAGATGATCCAATACATATGGTTGTATAGTTCCTTCACATCCTTCAGGATCCTTCCAATCTAATACCATTGCACTTCTATGGGGATTAGTCGCCACTCCTAGGCCTGGAAGCATTGGAATGGTTTGTTGTAACGGCCGATGTTTTTGCCATTCTTGACGAGATATGATGCTAAGGTCAGCACCTGTGTCCAGTAGCCTATTAAATTCATGTCCTTGAATATTTAGTTTTAGCATTGGGAGAGAATCTAAATTTAAAGACAGCATAGCCCAATCTACACCTGTGGAGCCTAATCCCCTGGAACCTCTTTCTATACTACTACTGGAAAATTTATCATGTGGGCTCGGTATTATTATTAACTGTGCTATTCTATCTCCTGGTGAAATTACTGATATACCCTTTGGAGAACTAGCTATAATTTTTATTTCACCTTCATAATCGGGATCAATTACCCCAGGACTTATCATAACTCCTTTTAGTGTAGAAGAACTGCGTCCCAATAATAAGCCTTCTGTTCCTTCGGGAAGAGGTCCTTTTACTCCCGTGGGAATGATTTGAACTCCCATCTCTGAAGTTAGTACTGCTCTGGCGTAAGCACAGATGTCCAACCCTGCACTCCCTCTGGTTTATCTGATGAGGGATTTAATGGATAATGTGTCCTGGGCACTACCCTGATGGTGTTGCTGGGTTCCTCCAGTGCCCCGTATATTTGTGGTTGTGGGTCCCAGAGCATTGGGCCCCCCAGTCCATTTTTTGGCAATGAGCCCGATGCTTTTCTCCATGATATCGTGAGTAAACACCTGGTCCTTGTCCATTTTTTGATAAGGGAGTACCCTCTATGGTGGTTTGAGAATGGCATTCATTAACCCAATGTCTCCCTTTATGGCATCGTGGGCAAATACCCGGTATTCTATTCCTTTGATACCTAGTTTTGTTAAACCCTCTATCTATGGGGCAATTCCTTTTAAAATGTCCTGTTTGTTCACAATTGTAGCATGTTTTTGGCCTGGCATCTAAAGCCTGTTGTACTGCAGCTGCCAAGACTTGCCCTTTTTCATTAATGTCTCTACATAATTTAATATATGTGTTCAAATCCTCATGTTTCCATGGTCTAATGACCTCTCTGCAGCAACGATTTGCTTGGTCATAAGCCAGTTGTTTTATTAATGGCATTGCTTGTTCTGTATCCCCAAAAACTCTGGCAGCTGTTTGAATAAGCCTATCTACAAATTCAGTGTAAGGTTCATTAGCTCTCTGTATTACCTTAGATAATTGACCTTGTAAATCTCCATGTCCTTGTAAAGACTTCCATGCCCTAACTGCATCTGCAGCAATTTGTGCATATATAGCAGGATCATATTCAATTTGTTGCTGTTGACCCTCATAAGGTCCTTTTCCTAACAACATATCTAGATTTCTTTGAGGGTAACCGGCTGCTGCATTTCGCCTAGCTGTCTCCGTGCAAAATTCCTCATTGGCAACCTTCCATAACAAATATTGTCCTCCATTTAGCACAGATTTACACATGCTAGCCCAATCTGCTGGCATCATGTCCAAGTTGGTAATGGATTCGACCATGCTTACAGTGAAGGGTGCTTGGGGACCATAGATTGTTACAGCCTCCTTTAACTGCTTCACTGTTTTGAAATCTAGAGCACGGTGAATTCACTGCCCTCCTGCCTGCTTAAGTACAGGGCATGCTAGTCTTTGAGGTCCTGTCTCAGGATCTCATCTATCAACTATGGGGGTTGAGGGCCACTCAGCTGTCTCTATAGGTGGAGCTGTTGGTTGAATTACGCCCTTTGGTGATAGAACGGTGTTAGTAGCAGCCTCCTGTTGTAGCTTTTTCCCTAATAGCACCTTTTCCTTTAAATTTTCTTCCTCTGTCTGACTAGCTCGAGAGACCTTCTCTTTTGCTTGATCTAGAATGTCTTTCTCCATGGTCTGAACCTCTAACAATTTACTTAACACTCTTTCGGTTTGTTTGTTACTAATTTCTAATCTACTATAAAGACAACGGAACCCAACAAGATAACATAAAACAAAACCGAAACAGAATAAAACAAAAACGGAACAAAAAATCATTGCATCAATTTTCCTATTTTCTTGAAATGTATTTTCATGGTCTATCTCTATCTCTTCCTCAGGGCCGAACAACTTCAAACCTTGAGCCAACCATTTTTCCCAGTTTGCCTGAGAAATTTCTAGGGATAGGCAGCTTGAAACAAAAACAAAACAAATCAAAACAAGAACACATTGTTTTTTGAAATGGTCACCCATTCTCTCGCCCTCCCTCAGGGTGAGCAATTTCACTTACCTCTGAGCTTCAGGAATTCCCCACACGGGCTGTCAAATGCCGCAGTCTGGCTGGGCACAAAATCATGAGTCACTCAAGCAGGAACAAACTTTATTTCCAAAACTCCCGCGAATGCCATGCACGCGGCCTTCTCCCGGGACACCCTACACCAACAGGAAATCCCTCCTCTGGAATTCCCTCCTACCGCACTTCCCCAACCAATCGGAACTCTCCGGGAGTCCAGGAGGAGCTCCAAAGTAGCAGAGAGCTCCAAAGTAGCAGGCAGAGGTGGTTGGCAGGGGTCTAATCTCCAATTGAATGCACATCTTAACATAATCATTATCATCTCAATGGCTTGCTGGCATCACCTTTCAACCAAAAATGCCATGTGTCATTCCTACTTGGCTATGGCTCTCAGCAAACTCCCTTTTGTGATTAAAATATTTTACGTCTTTTTAACTCTAGTGATTCTGATCAGATTAATATTGACCATAAGTTTAGGACTTGGGACAGGTCAGGTAGGAAATTTTTTTCATATCACTTAACATAAAGTTAGGCTTTAAACCATACCTTACTTTGAAAATGTGTAATCATGGTATCATGAATCATTTATTCATTAAATTATATATGCATGAACATTTGTGGGTATGGTGGCAAGTGTGGGTCTGAACAATATCCAAATTATAACTTAGGTTGAACCTTTAGTCTTCTCAGAGTGATCTATTACTGTCCACATTTCACATTCGTGAAAATGAGGCACAAGGAGGTTAAGGCAGGAATTGTAGCTCTAACAGCCTAGTTTCCAGAGTGCTCAGCTTTAACAATTAATTCTCAACAAACAAACCCTTTTATTATTTTTATATTTTAATTGCCACTTCTATGACTATGGGCTTGATAAGCACACAGCATTTTCAACTAAAATGGCACAAGAAAGCGCAGGGCTGCCTTCTTACCAACTCTTTAAGAGATTCTTGGAAACATTTTGTTATGGACATGTTATTTTAAGACTAAAGTTTTAAAATATTGAACTATACAACTTAGAGTTATTTAAAATTTTTCCATCCCATATCATTATTAAAACGCTACAAAACTAAAATTCTCGTAGCTATATTTTACATATTGAGAGTGTTTTTCTGGATATATTAATTGGAGAAAATCTGTTATGTGAATAGGATAATACGTATTCCTTCATTGCTGAAACTTACAAATAATACATCTGGTTAAAACATCATAATAAAGTATTTTTACTTTAAAACTTTTTTCTTGGCTCAAGGTGAAAAAGAGCAAGTTATTAAAATGACACATGAGACATCTGTTTTTTTTTTTTTTTTTTTTGAAACGTAGCAATTTCTGACCACTAAAGGGAAGGGCAGAAAGAAGCTGCCCAGGGCAGCTCTGGGAGTGCCAGATCTGCAGATATTCAAGGACTGGTGGGTATACAAAGCCTCCTGTCCTAACCTGAGATTCTTACTTTTTGTATGCATTTCACTTTACAAAATTCAGTGTCAACAGAACCCTAAAGATAAGAGCAATTCCACATGGGTACACTAGGATTTATGTAAGTAGTATCTCTGAGATTTCACATCTTTCCTCCCCAAATCCCAGGTGTTCACTCTCTACAACATTTAGCTGTGACCAGGAGAAGCTGTTGGGTGGACACTGGCCCAGATCTCACTTCCCTGTGTGTGGGGTTATTGAGATAAAGCCATAGAACACTCCAATGCCTTGCAAGAGGTGCTATCTTCTCCAACAGCTGCAACCTTCCCTCCCCACACACTTCAGGGTGGGGCCTGAAGACCAGGAAAAGGATTCCTTCTAGCCAAAGCAATCAGCTCAAAGTGAATCAAGTCTGCACTGGCTCATGAGGACAATCTCCACTATACTATGTCAAGGGGAATAAGGCCCCATATTCATTAGCTTAAGGTAAATAAGTCTGCATCTATAATGGCTCAAAGTGAGCAAATATATATAGTGAGCAGGAGAGGGAGGCACTGTGTTCCAGGCCTTGGAGAGGTTGGCTGCTGGGCTCTGACCCTTGCCTTGAGGCCTTTCAAAAAAAAAAAAAAAAGTCTGCATTTTTGAAACATTTGCAACATCAATTTTATTATAAAATTTGTGAATAAAAATTAAGAATAAATTTCTTCCAAAGCATTGGAGAGAGAACAAAGCGGAGGGCAGAGGGAACTGTCCCAAGGAAAATTCTCTATGATGTGCATCACAGATGGGTGCCCAGGAGACTCCTGGTGAATGCAGATGAGCTGATGCCTGGAATCCATGCAGAGAAGCCTGAGCCAGTTGGCACACCTCACGCCCACACCATGATATCAGCATCCACAGAGCTCAGGGTCTTCTGCCTGTCTGTTGGTTCTGTCTGGGCTGGGCATTTCCACTGGAACCACCCTGTTTCTGGACACTAACCAACAGAAGCAGAATATGCAGCAGAGTTGCTTGGTGCATTTGATGATTCTCCTCCTCAGCCTCTTTAAACCCCTGCTGCTGTGATGGGGTTGCCCTGTGGAGGTCCCTTGGGAGGATGAGCTGCTGGGCACAGGATGAGGCTGGAAGCTAGGCTGTGGGGCATGTCCTCATGGAGGAAGCTGAGAGGAATGTCAAGCATGCTGGCACTTCCAGCAGCCTTCTGCTGGGCTGCCGGGCTTCCTCAGGCTGCTTTTGCTTATAGGGCAAAGGAAGGGCAGGTTCACTAGAACACTTCTTGGGGCAGACCCTGGGAGAATTCATAGGGCCTGGGCCATGCAGGGACTTCACCTGGTGTACACATGCCTCCTGCTGGGTTCTCTGGTGCTTGAGGATGACCATTCATGATAGCATGGTCAAATTTCCCACTGGCCATGGACACCCAGGTATCTTTATAGGGGTAGTAATTCATCTCAATCATGATTTTTATAATTGTGAGATGCAGAAGTTTGGGGTGTGCCTCACTAGAAGGACTGGGCAAACCATTTTCCTCACCCTGGCTCAGCCCTGGGTGCCCTCATTACCTGCTGTATGGTGGGCCTCTGCATGGGATCCACTGTCAGGATATCATTGATGAGGCTCTGTATTCCCTTGACACATGAGGGTGAATGTCATATTTACCCTTCATGATCAGCTTCTTCAGCTGCTTTCTGCTTGCTGCCATAAATGGGCATCTCCCTGTGAGCATAAAATAGAGAATGACACCCAGGCTCCAGACATCTGCCAGGAGGCCCTCATATTCCTTCCCCTGGGCAACTTTAGGGACAAGGTATAAGAGAGTGCCCCAGACCCTCTTCAGCACCTCTCTAGCTGTGAATCTGGTGCTCAAGCCTAAGTTGATTAGTTTGACACTGCTGTTGGCATCCACCATCACATTCTCTGCCTTGAAGTCAAGGTGCACAATACCCTGCTGGTGACAGTACTGCACAGCTTGCAAGATCTGCCTGAGCTATCTGTGGGCTTCCTCCTCCTGCATGCCATCAGGTTCCAGGATGAAGTCCATAGCCGTCCTCCATCTTCATGCTCTACGACAATGTAGATACAGTCAATGGTCTCAATGACCTGGAAGAGCTGGATCGTATTTTGGTGGTCCAAGGCCTTCATCATATCCAGTTCAGAGAACAAGGGGAAGTTGGAAGCTACTTTTGACAAAACCTTCACCACAGCCTCTGTCCCAGTGAACAGATGGCTGGCAAGTTTCACCTGGATGAAGCCCACTTCCGCAGTGTCCTGCAGGACCCTATAATGGTTCGTGATGGCAGGTTTATAGCAGGAGCTCTGCCCCTGCAGTGATACACTACTCTGAATACTCTTACTGCTCATCCTAAACTGGAACAAGGATGATAGCTTAAAATATATAATAATACACCAAAACAGAAAAAAAAAAGCAAAAAATAAAAAATAATCCAAATTAAAAAAACAAAAACACTATTCAAAGACCACAATTACCAGCCACTAGCCACCAACCACCACCAAACATACTAACTATCTGTGCATCCAACTGGTAACCACCAAGAGTTTCCTGTTCTTATGGACAAAAACCCAGCTGCAGCCACTCACTTATATGCCTGCCATTTGAAATTCCCTCACAATGGCTTCTTGAAGGTCAGAACAAGAAATGACCCAGTTACACCTGGGCATAACCCCCAGTGGTCATCTCACTTTTGGGCCTCCAGGACCTTTTCTACTATCATAGTAAGAATAAGAAAGGGCACTGGAAGGTCTTGTGCTTTAGTGGGTCATAGAAATCGATATTTTCTTGCTTAGAAATTAAAATTCGTAGGCTACTTCAGAGATCTTTTCAAGTCTGAAAACCTGTAAAATTCTGGCTTTGAAATACTCATCATATCTACGCTCAAGTTTTCTGTTTCATTGCTGCCCTGAACCAAGGAGCTTTTCACCACTGGGCCCTTGCCTCATGATGGACTGCATCACCTTGGGCAGAGCAATGGAGTCAGCTGTCTAGGAACTGAGACCTCTGAACTGTTAGCCCCAGAGAAGCTTTTCCTCCTCCAAGTTGTTCTTATTGGGTGCTTTGGTAACAGAGACAAAAAACTACCTAAAACACAGCCACACACCATACACTCAGCTTGACAAATGTGTGTGTGTGTGTGTGTGTGTGTGTGTGCAGTTCTGGGAAATAAACCAAGTCCTTGCACATGTTGAAGAAGCTCTCTTAAACCAGAGCATGCAATAAACAAGAGCCTGGAAGTTGGTCCCCACTAGATGTGCTCTGTGAAAGGAGAGTCCTTCAGGTTGCATTGAAGAACATTAGATAGGGAACTCAGATCTTGATGAAGAAAAAAAGATCCCTGGTAAAGCGAATTCATGACAATCATAAAAGCTAGTACAGCTTATGTTTTCTATAAGATGTAAGAGAATAAGGTATAAAACACCTCAGTTTTATTCTATGGTTTTGAATAAATACTATATATATATATCACTGTAACATTAATAACTGAGGGGGAGGGGTTGGGGAGAGGTTGGGAGAGACTTACAGCAGCTGTATCTGTATCCTGCTGAAGTCCTGTTGCTATAGATTCACACCAGAGTGGCATCTCTTTCTCATTTTCAATGCAACCCCCATGGAAACCTCAAAGCATATCGGAGAGCATACCCAAAATGAGAAGTAAGGGAATTGAAATATTTCACTACAATCATCAATAGGAGGGAAGATAATCATATAACAAAGCAAGTTACATTGAATCAAAGATTGTGCTGATCTCCTTATAAGGATGCAATGCACACTGGACTAGGGCCCACCCAGTTGTCCTTATAAGGACACACGCCATCATGAACCAAAGGCCCCACCCTGATCTCCCTATAAGGACACAAAGCACACTGAACCAAGGGCCTTGCCCTGATCTACTTATAAGGACTCAAACTACACTGAAACAAGGGCCATGATAAAATCCAAAGTCCTGCTCATGTCAAAACTTCTACAGAAGTTATAGAAGTGCTATAAGCACTTCTCCTAGCCTATGAACTATCTTAAGTGAGAAAAGGGACTGGATCTTATTTAATTTTGTATTCCCTGTGCCTAGTAGAGAACATAACACCTAGGAGTTTTTCACTTAATGTCAATGATTTTTGGCTGACTGGGTGGATGGATGGATGGACAAATACATAGATTGACAGATAAATGAGTAGTTGGAGGCATGGATGGATAGAGGAAGGAAGGATGAATAGTTAAATGTCTAGTTGTGATACCATCTTTAAATCAGAACAGGGTGCTGAAACCCAAGAAACACTAAGGCAAGAGCAAAAAGTAAATTTCACTTAAGAGTGAGAGAGTGAGAGACAGACAGAGAGACACTGAGACTCCTCCAGATAAGTAGAAAATCTAGTGAAAATCTAATAAGATCAATAATGAGTATATAAGGCCATAATTAAGTCTCCCATCTTAAAAAAAAAAAAAAAAAAAAAAAAAAAAAAAAACATCATCTAGACCTAATGGCTTTACAACTGAATTGTACAAAACACTTAAAGAACTAATTCCAATTCTACTTAAACTATTTCAAAAATTTGAAATGAAAACACATGATTAAACTATTTTCATAAAGCCAGCAGAACATTGATACCCAAACAAAAGGAAGATAAAACAACAAAAATATAGACTCTGTTTTAATCTTTTTGCATTGCTATGACCAAAATATCTGTGAAGGATAATTTAGAAGAGGGAAGGTTTATTTTGGCTCACAATTTTAGAGGTCTTTCTTTGTCCATAGACAGCTGATGCCATGGCTCTGGGCCTACAGTAAAGCAGAACAACATGGTCTATGGCATGGCAGAGGAAAGCTGATACATGACAGATTAATGGGGTAGGGGATGCAGGGAAGTTGAGCCATTCTAAGGCACACTCCCAGTGACCCACCTCCTCCAGCTACCGCCTCCAGCCTAAGGTAATCACCCACTCAGAACATTCAACTTAGAATGGACTGATTGGGTTATAGCTCTCACAATCTCATTTTACCTCTGAATATTACTGCATTAACACAGGAAATTTGGGGAGAAACTTCATATCCAATCCATAACAGACACATATCCCTTATTTACACAGGTATAAAAGTCCTCAAAAATACTAGTAAACTGAATTCAGCCCCATATTCAAATCAACACATACCATGATTGAATGGGATGCATCCCAGGGATTCAAGGAGGGCTCAAAAAACTCAAATCAATAAAAAACAATATGACACATCAAAACACACATGATAATTTTAATATAGGAGCTCTAAATATGATTGAACATTCCTTTATGATAAAAATCTCACAAATTAAAAATGAACATAGTTCAGAATGTTAGTGACTATACATGAATAATACATAGCCAATATCATACTAGTAAAAAAAAAGCTGAAAATATTTCCTCTAAAATAAAAAACACAATAAGATGTCCACTGTTATTCCTGTTATTTAATATAGTAATGAAAGTTTCAATAGATACAATCTGGAAAGAGACAGAAATCAAAGGCATCCAAATTGGAAAGGAAGAATTTAAATTACCAGTCTTTTCTGATGACATGATTCCATACATAGAAGGACTCACATACTCTATCAAAAAACTGTTAACAATTTATGAATAAATTTGGTAATGTTCCTGGATGCAAAATCAACATGCAAAAACTGTAGCATATTTGTACAAGTATAACAAATTTGCTGACAATTAAGGAATCAGTTCTATTCAAAATAATAACAATGAAATCTTGAGGGATATACTTAAGAAAATGAATGATCTCTACCATGAAAATTATAAAACACTGATGAAATAAATAATAGAGGACACAAAAAAATGGAAACATAGCTGGACAAGATATGGCATGCATATAATCCCAGCAGCTCGGGAGGCTGAGGCAGGAGAATCTTGAGTTCAAAGCCTCAGCAAAATGAGGCACTAAGCAACTCAGTGAGACCCTGTTTCTAATAAAATACAAAATGGGGCTGAGGATATGGCTCAGTGGTCAAGTGTCCCTGAGTTCAATCCCCAGTACACCCCCAAAAAATACAAAAACATACTGTGTTCATTGATTAAAAAAAAAGAATCAATATTTTCACATAAGCATACTACCCAAGCAATCTATACATGAAATGTAATTGGTATGCAATACTTCCATCACAGAAATAGAAAAATATTTTAAAATTCAAAGACCCAAAGGAGCCAACAAGATTCTCCAGAAAGGAAAATAAGAGCCAAACAAAACAAAACAAAACCCCTTAATGCTAGAGCCATCAAAATGTTTAATTTCAAAACACTACTAAGTTATATTAACTAAAACAACATGGTACTGGTATAAAATTAGACACATAGTCCAATGAAACAGAATACAGAAAGCAGAAATTTAGCCAAAATTATAGAGCCAACCAATTTTTTTTTTTTTTTTTTTTAACGAAGGCATCAAGAATATGTAGTGGAAAAATGGCAAATTTCAATAAATATGCTGGCACCATTGGGTATGCACATGCAAAAGAATGGAACTAGATTCTTTTCTCTCTCTACATTCAAAATGGATCAAAGATCTAAATGTTAAAGCTCAACAGTATGAATACTACAAAAAAACCCAAAAGTGAAATACTTAAAGACCTTGGTGCAGGCAATGATTTTTTAGGTAGTACCACAAAAGCTCAGGTAACAAAAACAAAAATAAATAAATAGGATTACATTACATTAAGAAGCTTCTGCACAGAAAAAGAAATAATCAACAGAACTAAGGCATGGTGTCTGCCTTTAATCCCATTGTCTCCAGGGGCTAAAGCAGGAGGACTGTTCAAAGCCAACCTCAGCAACTTAGAAAGGACCTGTCTCAAAAGACCCTGTCTCAAAATTTATAAAAGTAGGTGGGTTATGGAGAGGTGACTTAGTGGTTGAGTACCCCTGGGTTCAATCCGTGGGGGGAAAAAAAGAACAAGGAGTAGGAGAAAATATTTAAAACTAATCATCTGATAAGAGATTGATCTCCAGAATATATAAATGATCTCAAAAAGCTGAATATCAACAAAAACCAATACAATTAAAACAGAGTTAAAGAATTAAAATACACTTCTCAAAAGAAGATATATAAATGGCCAAGGAGTACATGAGAGAATGTTTATTCTCAATATTCATCATGGACATATAAATTAAAAAAATGAGATATTACCTTACCCTGGCTACCATGACTCTCATCAAAAAGGCAAAAAAATGTCAAACGCTCAGGTGGTTGTCAAGAAAAAAAAATATCTTACACCATTGGTGGCAATGTAAATTAGTACAGCCACAATGGAAAACAGAATGGAGATTTCCTAGAAAATCTAACACTAGAATTATTATGTGATCCAGTGATTCCACTAATGGGTATATACCTAAAGGAGATGAAATCATTATACTAAAAAGATTTTTGCACTCCAATGTTTATTGCATCACTATTTATCATAGCTAAAATATGCAATCCCCCCCCATTACCTTCAGTGCCTGAATGAGTAAAGAAAATGTGGTATATATGTAAAGTAGAATACTATTCATCCATTAAAAAGAATGAAATCCTGCCATTACAGCAACATGGAAGGAAATGGAAGTTGTTATGTTAAGTGAAATAAGTAAATGTAGAAGGACAAATAGCACAAATTCTCATTCATTTATGGAAACCAAGAAATAATTCTTATAGAAGAATCATATGGAATTATGGCCACTAGAGATTGGGGAAGGCAGGGGACGTTGGGACAGAATGAAGTTGAAAAGGGGCACCAAAACACAGAGTAGAGGAATTCATTAAGGCTCTATTCTCACATAGGTATCAGTTAAAACAATATGACATATTTCAAAATAACTAGAAGAGTATAAAATTCCCAATACATAAAGTGATAAATGCTTTAAAAGATGGAAATACTTACTGTTCTGATGTGATTATTAGACACTGTATACACCTATTGAAGTACCCAATCAAAATGTGCAAATATCATGTATCAAGAAGAAAATTCAATGATGAATTCCTTAGTAATGAAGGCTTATGCAGCAGTAAGAAATACTAAGTTTTGTGGGTTTAAATAACTTTTAACTTTTATGTGTTAAGTGTATATCTATTTTAAAATACCATGGTTTTATAGTCCTGTTTTTCTTATTTGAATCAATCAATTTTAGATGGATAGTCCTCAATTTTCAAATTCAAAATTATTATTAGCACTTGAGGTCAGGAATACTAACCTTTTGTTATAGGCTTGTCATCAACAGCTGGACAACTGCATCTCTGTGAGTCTCCCAGGTTCATAGAGGGGAATCAAGCTGAAGATGGAATCTACAGTTACACAAATGTCAGCAAGAATCTCAAAACATGTTCACAAAACCCTTCTGCAACTCCTACAAGTTGAGAGTGTTGATATCATATGGATAGTTTTGCATGAAAACTTACTGATAAGATTACATAATTTCCTTGACAACAAATAAAAAAACCCCGAAAACGTAAATGTTTTCAAAGTCCATTATTGAGAAAGTGAAAGAATAGCTTGCAGAATTGGAGAAATTATTTTCAAGTTATATTTCTGATAGAGGTTCAATATGCAGAATATAAAAAGAGCTCTTCTAACTCAACAAAAAATGAATAATCCATTTAAGAAATGGACCCAGTATTTAAATACACATTTTCCCAAAAGATAGCACAAATAGCCAATAAGCACATTAAAATATACTCAACCTTATTAATCATGAGGTAAATAGAAGTCAAAGCTATGATGAGACACTACTTCAAACTTATCAGGACAGGAATCATCATAATCATCATAAGATAATGAACCTTAGAGAAGTTCTTGGGGAACTAGAAACCTTATATATTGATTTTGGGTATATAAGATAGTTTAGTCTCTGGGGGAAAGTGGTATGACAGTTCATCCTCTAACAGCCTGTTATGGATAGAGTTATTGTGTTTCCTCCAATATTCATATATTGAAATATTAATCCCTTATGTAATGACATTAGGAGTCGGGACCTTTGGCCAGTGATCAGCTTAATGTCCTTATAAAGAGCTCTCAGACTTCTGCTTTCCTCCTTGTACCATGTGGGGACGGAGAGAAAAGTGACCATGTATAAATCCTTGAATTAACACCAAATCTAATGTCCCCTTGATCTTGGACTTCTCATACTCTCAAATCATAAAAATCAAATTTCTTTTGTTTATAAACCATCTAGTTAGTGGTATTTTGTTATATCATCCTGAATTATCATTTACCCAGGAGATCCATTTCTAAGTATATTCCCATTAGAATTGAAAAATAAGGGCCCATGATTTGGAAACATTATGGTAAGTGATATATGCCAGGTACAAAAATACAAAGAATGTGTCTTATTATATCTTATTATATTCATGTCTACTTACATGAAATATGTAGAAAAGGTAAATCTATATAAAGAAAGAGGTTACCAGAACTTGAGAGTCTTCAATGGGGAAATAGGGGACTGGGAAGTGATTGCTTTTTGGTTACAGAGTTCCTCTTAGGTAATGAAAACATTCTAGAAGTGACAGTAGTGATATTTAAAAAAATATTGTGAGTGCAATTAATGTCAATGAATTGTACACTTAAAAATTGTTAAAATTGTCAATTTTACATATATTTTACTTCAATAAAAACATTAAAACATCTTATTATGTTTAGTGCATTTTAATTTACTGTATCTACTTGGATAAGCATAACTATGCCAGAAAATCAAATAATATAATCATTACTGTCTGAAAAAATGTGAATAATGACAAAAACTTTATTTAGTACTACAATTTTTACAGATACTATTTTAAGAATTCTATCATTATAAATAATTCCTTACTCACAAGTACCCTGTGTGAAGTAGTAATAATTATTGGTTTAATCACTTAACAGTTGAGGAAACTAAGGGACAGGGGGTTAGGCAATGTATTCAAGGTACAGTAGATAATAAAGGATTAAGCTGAACAACAATTTCCAGAAGCCTGGTTCCAGATATCCTCCTTACCACCAGTCTGGGCCATTTTGACATTTTGTACTTAATTTTCTCATCAAAAAGTAAAGTGTAACTGGTCAGACCCAGGCAAGGAAATGCCCGTTCACAAGTGATTTAAATTCTTTAACAATTCTTTCATTTCAAGACAAGTTTATTATGCTGTCTACCAATTCTCCCTGGGACTGATTTAATTGTTCCTACTACTAGTTTTTATTAATATGTGGTGAGTTGTTATCGGTAGACTTGCATTCAAACTCTACATGTCATGTCTCATTTTCAATCTGCCACTTGAAAATTGCTATTTAGTCAGCTTAACTCTAAAGAGCGATGATGCTGAAAAGACCATTAGAACATAGAATGTGTTACTGACAGAGGCTTTCCTCTCCTTTATGTACTGACTGTCACAGTGGTCAGTCATCTCCACAGTGACAGAAGGGTAGGTAATACTGCTGTTGGAGCCAGGCATAGTGATGCATGCCTATAATAATCCCAGTGGCTCAGGAGCCTGAGGCATGATTATAACAAGTTCAAAGGCAGCCTGGGCAACTAAGCAAGACTCTGTCTCAAAATAAAACAAAAAACAATAGGATGCAGCATTGTGGTAGATTGCCCCACAGTTCAATCTATAGTACCACACACAAATGTGCACACACACACACACACACACACAATTGCTGCAAGGAATAAGACCCATTCTCTGTCAGTCATGTATGTGTCCTCAGCACAGGGCACCGTGCTTGGCATGTTAAGTGCTCAGAACACTTTTGTTATATGAATGAATAATGGAATGGCACACATACTACTAAGTAATTTTCCAAAAACTCCCTAACGTGTACTAATTCACTATGGAACATCATAGGAAAACAGCAAACTGAGTTGTGCACCTTATGTGCCTGTGCTGTACTGGGGTGTGAGTTTTACTACATTTCCAGAAGTCCCCAAACACCACGAGTCTACTTAATGTTGTTCCCACTTTATATTTCATATATTTAAATTTGAATGATTTGATAATCCAAAATACAACACTAGACATGAAGAAGAATGAGGAGAATAAATCATTTCTGGCCAGCGTGGAGGAAGTGATTTCTATGTTCTCAATATTTATTGAACACATCTAAGCAGAGTTAGAACTCTATTGAAGCTGAGAAGATGAAGCATGCAGGGAGCAGAATTCAAAGAGGCATTTGCTGTCAGGTCTGTGCAAAGACAGGGCTGGCACTGAAATATACCTGAAGGTAGGGTTTCCTGACATTTGCACCACAGATGCCTCTCTTGCCCTGAGCATAAAGTATAAAAATGGCAGCACTGGAGACAAGATGATTGAATAGACAGTCCATGGGCATGAATCTCAGCATCAAGGCAGCCAAGGAGAAACTGTTTTTCAAGGAAAATGAGAGAGGAAGAACTCTGAAAATTAGCAAAGAAATGGCAGGAACCCTGAGGAGCATCAGAAGGGCAACTGAGTTAAAAGAACAAAGCAATTCACAACTTTAATGCTAGCTACCAATACAGATCCAGAGAATCTGATACTGTCAGCAAAAGCTAAGTGAGACAGTGCCAGAAACCATATCATAGCAGGAGATTTTCAGACCTAACTACAGAATCCCGTGGTCCTTAAAGACTTTAAATCCAATTTGGGGAGCTGTCTGGTCTAAAAGTGACTTCTATGCTATAAAGACATAGTTGTCTTTAATATAAGACATAGTTGTCTTTAACTTCTATGCTATAAAGACATAGTTGTCTTTAAATCCAATTTGGGGAGCTCTCTGGTCTAAAAGTGACTTCTATGCTATAAAGACAGTTGACAACCTCCCTAGTCCCTATCACTCAAACTATAAGAACAACTTCTAGATGCCATGGGATTGTGGGACCTGGCTATGGGACCTGTAACCAAATCCTTGACCAAGCCAGGACATTGGGTTGGTGAACATCTCCTTCAACATCATGCAGCTTCAGACAAGTGATTGCCGTAGGCACCAGCCAGAATCACACTTGTGCTTACCATGCAAACCTAGGGAAGGTGTATTTCCCAGTCCACAAATCTGGGATTGCAAACCGCTGTTGCAAAGGATCTGTCCATTGGAATCTAACAAAGCCCCCAGCTAAGTCCCACAACTCCAAGAAAGCATTTACCAGTAGTTCCAAACCCTGCCTACACATGGCCTAGCTTGATTCTAGACACAGTTTCAGAGCACTGATTTCATCTATATATGTCCACTGAAAGCTGGGGAATCTCTGAGTTATGTCCTGTAGTTTCAAGAATATGGTTACCACTTGCCATAACCAAGGTGATACTTGCTACTTCAGTGGGTATTGGGAAATTCCCTTTTCCAGCCCTTGACCTTAGGATCACAATTGCTGGTGCAAAAAGCTTGACCATCACTCAAGTTTCTCCTTGGGGATGAGAAGTGGGGCTCATTAGTATTCTTCAGGTCCAAGATTTTAACTGCTTACTCCAAAAGTCTTTCCATATTAGAGTGTGATGTACACGATCTTGGAACATTCCTGCCCCTGCCCTGTAGCTCTAGCTACATATACCAAAGCCACAAATACTAGCACTCTTTTTGTGCTCAACCTATCAGACCTAGGGAAGCTTGTCTCCCATATCCCATATCAAAGAGCATGGATTCCAGGACCACAAGCCTAAACATTATTTTCACATGCCCCAGAATACCAAGGAAATATGTTCCCCATAATCATGTATTTCTGACCACTACATCTGGTTGCAAATGCTCCAGTACCACTTGTGTGCTTTCCCCTGGGACACTGGAGAAGATGTTATCAATGATGAAAATGGAGACAATATTGATAATCCATTTCATAAAACGTAGTAGTAAATTTGCCACATATTCAAAGAAATGTGAACATTCAGATTCAAGCAGCTGAAAGGATCCCAAGCAGATACAACCAAAATAGATCTTCACCAAAGCATAACATAGTCAAAATTTCAAAAGTACATGAAATATAGAGAATCCAAAACAGCAAGAATAAAGCACATAACAGAAGGATCATAAGATCTACAGAAGGTTTCAAAGAAGAAATCATATAGGCCAAAAGAAAATGGGATGGTGATTTCAAAATAGTGAAAGAAAAAAGGTGCTAATCAAAAATACTATACCCAGTGAAATTATCCTTTGAAATTAAAATGAAATAAAGTTTTTTTCAGATAAGCAGAAACTAAGACAATTCAAAACTATCAGACTGTCCCCATAAGAAATACTTAAAGGAGTCCTGCACTTGAAAGTAAAGGATGATAACTACCTTCTCAAAAATACATGAATATACAAAATTCTATGAAAGAAAAAGAGAAAAGAAGTAAAACTTAGTAAGACAGGAAATTAAAAAATCACACAAATGAATAATAAAAGAGGCATAAAAGAGCCAAAAATATACAAATCAAACAGAATACAATTAACAAAATAACAAAGGGAGTTCATACATTTTAATAATAGTCTTTAAAGAGATTAAATTCACCAATCAAAAGACACATACTAGCTGAGTGTATAAAAGAAAAAAGCCAAACTATGTGCTGTGTATGAGGAACTAATTTCATTAGTAGAGATAAAAATAGAGTAAAAGGGAAGTCTCAGAAAAAAATATACCATGTAAATGGAACTAAAAGTTAGTAGGGTTAGCTATACTCATATCAAATATAACAGACATTAAATAAAAAAAAACACTACAGAGACAAAGAAGGTCATTAGATATTGATAAAAGAATCCAGTTAAAAGGAGAGATAACAATTGCAAATATATATATACCCAACAGAACTATACAAATATACAAAACCAATATTTCTAGATCTAAAGGTGAAATGAATTATAATACAATAATAGTAGCCTACCCTAAAGGGGAAATCCAAAAAGTCTAGAAACTAATGAAAATTTCCCAAAGTGTGGGAAAGAGCAAAAAAAGCAGAACTGAGATGGAAGTTTATAGTAATAAAATTTATTAGAGAAAGAACAATCTCACATAAACAAACTAGCAATGCAGTTCAATGGCATAGAACTGCAAGAACAAACCAAAATTAGAAGGAAAAAAAATAAAAATAAAATATCTTAAATAAATTCAACACTAACAACATGAAAGATCAGTGAAACAAAGAGGTTTGTAAAGTATAAACAAAATTGACTAAACTTAAGGTCAACTATTCAAGAAAGGCAGAAACACAAATAAACAAAATCAGGTATGAAAAAGGAGACAATACAACCAAAATCACAGAAATAAAGAAAATCAAAAGAAATTAATCTGAATAGTTGTATACTAAGAAATGGAAAGCTGGGAGGAATTTAGAACTTTCTGAATACATAAAACCTACAAAAATTAAATAAAGAGGAAATAGAAAATCTAACCAGACCAATAGTGAGTAATGTGATTAAAAATCTCCCATAGAAAAATGTCCAGAACCGAATGGATTTGCAGCTGACTTAGACAAAATATTTAACAAATTAATTGTATTTTTACTGTTAAACTTTTTCAAAAATTTGAAATGACATCACTGTTCCAAACATTTTTTTTATAAGGCCAGCATTATATTGTTACCAGGACCAGAGAAAAATGTGACAAAAACAACAAAATATTGACTTACGAACACTGATGTAAATGTTCTCAATAAAGTATGAACAAACTGAGTTTAGAAGTATATAAAAATGATCTTATACCATGATCAGGTGTGATCTATCCCAGGAATGCAAGATTGGTTTAACATTCTTAAATCAATAAATATTATACAACTCATCAACCCATCAAAAAACACATGATTATTTCAATAGATGGTGAAAAAGCATTAGCTAAGATTCAAAATCTCTTCATTATAAATACACTAAAATGTAGGTATAGAGAGAACATACCTCAAAATATCAAAAATAATACATGAACAAATCATACCATTTTATAACACTATTAAGGAAAAGATAAAAGCATTTCCACTAAGATTAAGCAACAAAGGAAGAAAGTCCACATTCATTACTCTCATTTAATATAAAAATGGAAGTCTTAGTACAAACATTCAGGTGAGAGACAGAAATAAATTTTGTAGTCAAAATTGGAAAGAATAGAATAGTTTAAATTACCTATGTTGGCAAATGTTATAATCCTATAAATAGAAAAATTATAATATTTCATTAAAATGCTCTTTGAACTTATAACAATTCAATAATGTTGTGTGGTACAAAATCAACCTACAAAATTAGTAACATGTTTGTACACCAAAAATATATTTGCTGAACAAGAAATTAAAGAAGAAATTCCATTTAAAATACCTACAAATTTTTTTAGTAATTTATTTATTCAAGGAAGCAAATTATCTCTACAATGTCATTAATAATCTTCTGAATAAAGGAATTATAGAGGATATAAAAATATGGAAAGATACCCTATGCTCATTGATCAGAAGAATCAACATTGTTAACATGATTATCCAAAGTTATCTATAGACTCAATGGAAATCTTAATAAAATTCTAATGGCTTTCTTCACAAAAATAGTTTAAAAGAACTCTAAAATTCATACTGAACTATAAAGGAACCAGAATAGCTAAAGAGATCTTGAGCCCCTTCCCTTGCAAAAGCTGGAAGCACCATGACTGACTTCAAAACATATTACAAAGGTATATTAATCAAAATAGCATGATACTGAGACAGGGGCAACAGACAGGTAGTCAGCATAGATAAAAAATAATTGTGCCAGAAAGAGGGAGGCTAACACTGGGGTTGTAGCTCAGTGATAGAGCACTTGCCTAGCATATGTGAGGCACTGGGTTTGATCCTCAACACCACATAAAAATAAATAAATAAAACAAAACTATTGTGTATATCTACTAAAATAAATATATGAGAAAAAGAAAGATGGGGGCTAATTATCAAAGAAAAGGAAATGGAATGCTAATAGTTCCAGAGCACTTCCCCCCTCTCAACAAGTTACCGACACCTTTAGGAAACTGCTGCTCCAACACAAGGAGTTGCTAATGAGTCTGCTCTGGGCACTTCTTTTTCTGCCTTTTGGGCAGGTATGGAGGATAGAGAGAAGTATCCCTCCACCCACCTCCAGCAGCTCTTTTCCTGCCTTTTGGGCACATAGGAAGGATAGGAGGTGGGGTGAACCTGAGGTCTATAAAGGAGCAAGACACTCACCCCTCCCACAGATACCAGCTCTGAGTCCTCTTCTTTCCAGAGAAGTCTAACGTCCCTGTTCTGTTCCTTAAACAAAGCTATTCTTACCTTCAGTTAGTTGTGGGAGGCCATCCTCACACTTGATTTGAGTTACCTCCCTGGCTGGGTGAGAGGCACTTAGGCACAGCTGTGTCAGAGCTTTCCCCACCCTTCTCCAGGTCTGAGGGCTTGTCCATGCAGAGGCGTGTCTGGCCCCTATCCCAAGACCCAATCGTCGCCCCTGATCTTGGGATGCTGTCTCCCTTAATCTTCATTGGATGGGATTTTCCCCCAGAATTTTTTGTTCCCCAATAAAAGTCCACTCCCTGGCATATTCTCTCTCTCTCTAGCCTCTTCAGTAAACCTTATTACCACAATAGGTGGCTGGAGGCTGGAGCTAGGAGGAGCCATCCTGGAGCTGGTTTAAAGATAATTAGAGTCTTGTCTTTTTAATTTAAAACTCCCTAGCGGTTTCTCATGTCTCAAACCTTCATTCATGAAGCCTTTGTGGGTCTCAGGCTAAAGTTAGTCTTCAACACGGGGAATAGGGACCTGATCCTGATTTCCAAGATTGGTATCAGTACTTGCCTAAAAACAGACACATAAACCCACAGAACAGAATACAGAAGTCTGAAGCTTTCAGAATTAACAGAGCAACTGATTTCTAACAAAGCCACCAAGAATATAGAGTGGAGAAAAGAAAGTCTTCAATAGTTGTGCTGCCTCATTGGGTATGCATATGGAGAAGAATGAAACTAGATCCTTTCCTCTACCATACACAAAAATTCACTCTAAGTGGATTAAAACTAAATGTTAAATCTGAAATAATGGAATTGCTACGGGAAAACAGAGGGGAAAACAGAAGAGACTGGTATAGGCAATGATGATTTAGTTAGAATCACAAAGTCACAGGCAACAAAAGTAAAATTAGGAGGGATTACATAAATAACTAAGAAACATCTCACACCAAAGGAAATAATCAATAGAATTAAGACACAACCTACAGAAAACTAGTTGTCTGACAAGCAATTGACACATAGAACATGCAAGTTACTTAAAAAGCTGAACACTGATAAAGAATATATATATAATTAAAATGGACTAAATAATTAAACAGAAACTTCTCCAAAAGAAGACATGCAGATGGCCAGCTAGTACTTGAAAAAATGTTCAAGTTCATTAATCATCAGGGAAATGCAAATCAAAACCACATTGATAGATCACCTCACTGTGTTAGAATGGTTATTATCAAAGAGACAAAAAAGGTTGGTGAAATGTGGATAATGGAACTCATGTACAGTTAATGGCAATATAAATTGGTACAGCTGTTATCGAGTACAGTATTGAGATACTTAAAAAAACTAAATCTAAACTTACCATATTATCCAGCAATTCTACTACTGGAAAAATATGCAAAAGAGATTAAATCATTATAAATGAAGATATTTGTACTAGCTGGCCATCTAGTAACACCCAGTTTTATAGCACTCTTATTTGTATGGAATTACCCAATTACAATAGCTAAAATGTATATTAAATCGAGATTCCCTTCAGTGGATAAACAATAAAGAAAATTTTGTTTGTGTGCACAATAGAATATTTTTCAGCCATAAAAGGAATTGAATATCATGATTTACAGCAACACAAGTCAGCCACAGAAAGACAAATACCACATGTTATCGCTCGTTTGTGGAAACTATTCAGTCAACTTTGTAGAAGACAATGGAATACTGGTCTAGAGATTCGAAGAATAGAAGAATAGAGGGAAGTGGGAAGAGAATGTATTGGTCTAAAGGGCACCATATCACAGAGTGGATAAATTACTTGTTCTTCTTTAGCACAGTAGTGTAACTATACGTTTAAACAAAGTATGGTATATTTTAAAATGACTGGCAGAGTACAAGATTCACAGCATATAAAATGGATTAAATTTAAGAGATGGAAGTGCTTATGGTACTGGTTTGATTATTATAATATATATATATATATATATATATATATATATATATATATATATATATATATATCTCCACCTCTATGATAGCATATAGAGCATATGTAGATATGCTAATATCTTTCATAACATATATATATATTTATTCATATATATATATATATATATATATATATTTGAAATTGCTATAATGTATCATAGAGGTGGTTATTATGCCTCAATGATAAAAATAAAACAAAGGCAAAATTGGGACTAACAAGAAACAGTTTACAACACATTGCAAATGAAATGTAAAGTGCATTTGAAATATATGGAAAAAGACATCCTTTAATTATTGTAAAAGCCACTTCTGTGCACTTGCTTCTCAAAAAGTCAACAAGTGTGTCAGGTAGTCCTATAGTTATAGTCCAGGAAGAACTTTACTTTTCAGGAAGATGAGGTGCAAGAGAACAATAAACCTGGAGGGAACTAAATTAATGCTGTCTTTTAAAGAAGTCTGAAATCTGAAGAAAAAAATTGATTGTAGTACAAACTTTTAAGTTTGTGTAACTACTGACTGCTCTGCTGTCACGTGATAGAGCCTCCCTTTTAAGAGTGTTTTAAGTATGTTCTATAGAAGAACTTTCACTGTTTTAAAATATTTAAAATCATTATAAATTATTAGATAACACTATTTATACATTGAAAAAATAATTGATGAGTAGAGCTGAAATGACTAATAGTAAATCACATTATTCACAGTGCAGTGAATAATGTCCACATTTTGCCCAAATACCCTCGGAAGCCAGTTTATTCTTATGCTGTAACCATCCCCCATGCTGTCATCCCATTTACCAGCTTTACCACCCTTCCTCTTTACTTTTGTTTCCCACAGCTAGTACATGCCTCTCTCTGCAAATAGCTGAACTTGGATGCTGGTTTTGCTATATTCTCCCACATAGAAAGTGTAGAGAATCCAGGAGTCCCTGCCTCCTTGCTCTTTGCAAGCAGATGGGGGGAAGATTTCACTTCTTGACATGCTTTCCACAGTTCTCATGGCTGACTTGCCTTTGTCTTATGGGAAGACATTCTTCACCCTCTCTGCAGTCTAATCATTCCAGTATGATCATCAGGCCCCTTTATTTCTTCTGGTGGAAACAATGCTTCCTACTCCTACACCTCAATCGGATCACAGGGACTCATCTGCAAAGTCACACCTAAAAATTAACTTTCCTTCGGAAACCTTCCAACCTCAAAATTTGGGATTAGAAATACTTCTGTCATAATCCTAAACTGCTTCTACTTCCCTGACATATTTATCTATCTTCCTATCTATGTATCTATCTATGTATCTATGTATCTATCTATATATCTGATTTTAAGGACAACTTCTTGATGACTTGTTTTTTGTTTGTTTGTTTTTAATAACTTTATTTATTTTTTTATGTGGTGCTGAGGATTGAACCCAGTGTTTCCTAGATGCTAGGCAAGCACTCTATCACTGAACCGCAACCCTCGTCTGACAAACTTATATATTAATCTTCTGATTCTACATATTCAGTTTATTTTCCTAACAACTAGTCTGAAAACTGTGAGAGTAAAGAGAGGATTTATGGCTTTCTCATGTTAACCTCAGGCTCAATGCCTGCATAGACAAAATGGAGAATGCATATTGAATACATGAGTATATATTGAACAGGGAAATTAATTTGATCAATTCATATTTCAGTTATAAATATAAATCACTCACATAGTATCTTATTTTTTATGCATATGCATATCCACTAGTCTCTATACACTAATTGTATTGTTATGAAAGATATTAGCGTATCTACATATGCTCTCTTCTCTAAAAGAATTCCAAACTATTTTAGGATTCAAAATTTACAGGCACAAAAAAGCAAGTGTTTAAAGATAACTTTTCTATTGATTTTTCTAGAAGGTCATCAGTTAAAATGTAACAAAAAAATGCATGCTTATTCACAGAAATTATTTTTTTAACTTAGGTCAATGCTTGGCAAAAATACACAAAGAGTTGTTCTATCCTTTCTCTCAATGTAAGTGGTATCTATTCAAACATTTTAAAATCAGGTTGGGTGGAATTCTCTCCACAAATATTCAGTAAATATTCTGTGAATATAAAATGTCTTTCAGATAAAGTCAGAAGGTCTTTTAATTTTTCTCTGAAGCAGAATTTGCAAAATGATAGAATCTCACAGCAGTCTCCAGGAAAATCATCATAAGGGGTTATTTATTTGTAGCTGTCTTGTATTCTACATAGCAGTGCAGGACTTGGGACATTTAAATTAGAAAGAAATAGAAAACCAAGACTAGGATGTGTTCTTGTTCTTTATTCATCTCTGTGGTTGATGATAAATGAACCATGTACATGAACCTTGGGATTGTCCAGCCAAAGGCATGGAAAGGGAAGTGACTGTTAAAAACTGGATTCCACATTGGTCAATGTTTGCCCTACAGGGTTCTCAAACTCTGGTGCTAGGTAGTTCCCGAAAGCATGCGCACGTACACACACACACATACATGCCATACATGCACACACACACACACACACACACACACACATAAGAGGCCTGATGCAGAAAAGCAAAATCTACTCAGTACTGCTGATGAAAAGTACATCAGGTGCATCAGCTCCCAGAGGAGCTGGTTGCTTCAGAGATGTCTAGAACAAAAATAAGCCTAAAAGATGTGAGTTGGGGTCTAAACTTCTCCAGTATGGTTGGCTTGAAAGAGACAGGTGTGAATATTTGTCACAAATGTGCTTTTTTCCCCCCTATTAACCTTCTATGCTTTTCTTTGAGGAAAAGAAAAAAATGAATTTTATTGCTTTGCTAACAAAGGAGAAACACAGAGGACTCCTGTCCCAGAGGCTGTGATTCTATACATCAGCAGGAACAGAGGCCTTTAAAGAAGTTTCTCAAGGGCTAACTACATTCCACATGTTCTCTGTTGAGTTGACAATCACTTGTTAATTTGGAAGAGAGTCATTTCTGAGATCTTCTGGTATCATCCCTAAAATCTATATTACTTTGTTCCTATTGGTGGGTACGCATGCAAGAACAGATCAATTTACCTAAGATGGGAAAGAAAGGTAATTTTGTTTCCCCTGAGATACAGGAAGAGATTAGGGTGGTTCAGGGAGAGAGAAAGTGAAAAAAAATATCCATTAAAAAAATAGTTGTAGTGGCAGAGTAGATAGGGTTATATTAAAAGCATAGAATGGACCAATGTTATAATTCTCCACTGTCAATTTTTACATTCCATTTCTATGGAAAAATGAACAACAACATCTCCAAGCTGCTTCCTGTTGAAAACAGGGCAAAGTTGGGGGAAGTAACTCAAAGTCCTTGTTCTTTATCAGGTGGGGCATGGAGAGTTAGGGGTATTCAGCATCAGAGCAGTTCAGAGGTTCATAGTGGTAGATGGCAGGTGAGTGGACAAGGCACGCATAGGGCAGAGATCATGCTAAGGCAACAATAAACAAGACAACAAAGCATTACTTTTTTGTAAACAACTATCACAAAAGCAATTAATATTTCAGTTTCTGAAAATCATGAAGACAGTAAATCATAATCATATCAGTGAAAAGAAGGTCAAGTTTATCAATGTAGGAGGTTAGGATGGTTTGTAGGTATATAAGATTAGGCTCAAATTCATTCAGGACAAACTTGCAACTCATTATTATTAGGCATTTCCACACAAGAACCCTTCCTTTATAGCCTCTGGCTTTACTTAATTTTGGTAGGACTGACACAAGTGTACATCTTAAGTTACATTAAAATAAGTGTTGGCGAGGATGTGGGTGAAAAGGCACACTAATATATTGCTGGTGGAACTGCAAATTGATGCAACCAATATGGAAAGTAGTATGGAGTTTTTTAAAAAACTGAGAATGGAACCACCATATAACCCATCTATCCCGCTCCTTGATTTATACATAGAGGACTTAAAAACAGCATACTACAGGGACATAGCCACACCAATATTTATAGCAGAACAATTCACAATACCTAAACTGTGGAACCAACCTAGATGCCCTTAAATATATGATTAAATAAAGAAAATGTGATATATACACACAATGGAGTATTACTCAGCATTAAAAGAGAATAAAATCATGGCATTTTCAGATAAATGGATGGAGTTGGTGAATATAATGCTAAGCGAATTAAGCCAATCCCAAAAAAACAAATGTCAAATGCTTCCTCTGATATAAGATGCTGATTTATAATGGAAATAGGGGGAACATGGGAGGAATAGATGAACTCTAGATAGGGCAAAGGGGAGGGAGAGGAAGAAAGGGAACATGAGGGTAGAAAAGACAGTGGAATGACATGGACACCATTGCCCTAAGTACATCTATGAAGACATGAATGGTGTGATTCTACTTTGTGTACAATCAGAGACATAAAAAAGTGCTCTATATGTGTAATATAAGTTGAATTGCATTTTGCTGTCATATATAACACATTAGAATAAATAAAAGAAAAAGAAAACATACAAAGCATGATAAAATCATAATCTAAAAAAATGGTTTTCCTTTTAAATGTCCATGTGGAACTATAGGCTATACTCTCCTGCCAGGTATTTAAGACCTAGTGAGTCAAAACTGACTCTTGTTCTTATTTCCTCTTAAGAATCAGCTGATATTTCTCAGAGATACCTTTGGGGGATGCTCTTGCTCCTTTAGCTGTCCTCTACCAGTGGTGATATCTACCAGGATGGGTCAGGGTCTTGCTACCATTATATGGCTTCTCTTAGAAGCATTAGGGACATTTCCTTCTCCAATGACCTTCTTCTTTGCAGAATGTACACTGGTTGGCTTCCTGTTCTCTAGGGTCCTCTTGATCTCTCTGATTAGCAGATTGGATGACTCACCAGAGTTTCAGGGCCCAAAGAGTGGTCTCATCATTCTCTTCATACTGGCTGACCATAGAGAGCAAGGGCCAAAATATTGGCTGCGTTTCCCTTGGCCCTTTAATTTCCTTGAATTTAGTCTCCAAGTTTTGGGTTTTAAAAACTCAGAAGGCCAGTTTCACCAGTCTTAAAGTGGGAGTAACAGGTTATAACGTCAATATCTATAATAACTTCAGTTACCTCTTTCATTTAATTGGGGTAATATTAGTAATGGAAGCCAGCATTATATCCTCTCTGTCCTATATGGCTTATCTCAAATTAACTCACGTTGTTAATGGGAGCAATACCTCTGCAAAATACAAACAGGCAACATTTATAAAGTTTACAAGTGAAATAAAAAATGAAGTTAACAGAACAAAAAAAAATTCAATTTGTGTAATAGGTGGTGAAGTAAGAAAAATGATTTTTATACTCTTAAATCTTTACTTAGTTATATATTATACCCTTGTTTGTTTTTGATTACAGTAATCTTTACAAAAAAAATCAATCTTCTGAACACAAGTTGAAATGAGATGAAATCTAGCCTATTTTGAAGCCATTCTAATATGGATTAAGGTGGGAGGCAGAGCCTTATCTCAGGTAAGGTGGGGCTCTTGACAAACAACACAATACAACATTACATCTGAAACATGAATCAAACAAAGATTAAGAAAGATTTTAACTTTCTTTTTGTGGAAAAAGTGGCAAAATGCTTCCATGTTTTATAATGTCACCTCTAAGCAACTCAGGTTCTCCTTGTTACCTTACATAAATGCATTTAAATTCCAATTCCAGTGTGAAGAGTAACACAAAATATTATATATAATTTATTCACAACAGCTTACTCTATCCAGCTATAAACATCATCAAATGACATGAATAAATGCCAATCAAATTTGTTATTTCAATACAGTTCAGAGACTATTGCTACAGATAATTTTAGTTTGAAGAACAACAATTTGACAAAGTGCTCTCCTAATCTCTACATTTAACTAAGTTTAAATTTGAAAGTACAATTTAGAATCCATAGTGTATGGTAAAAATAATTTCAGGTCTACATGTGTTAGCAAAACTCAGATAACCTTAAATCTCTTATACATTTAAGAAACAGAGTTAATAATCAGAAATTGACTTAGTCAAAGCAAATAGTTATGACAGTTCTTCAAATGATAGTCTAGCCCTTCTATATCAGATGTAATGTATAAAAGAGAGCGCTCATTGGTTATCTTGCCAGTAAACTTTTATTTTTATAAACTTTTACATAACTTAGACAAGGCTAAGACAGATATAGTTTTTAGATGCATACATAAACCTAGACACATATATTTTGGGTGTGTATTGTTATAAACTAAATAAGAGTCATTTGTTTAAACAGTTACAGAGTAATAATATAAGACTTTAAAACAGGAATAAACCCTAATTCCTTTAAGACTCAGTTTCCCAAGTAATAAAACCTAAAAAAAATATTTTAAAAATTATCTCAATAGATAAGAGAAGATCAGTGTTTCAGGTCCTGCTTCTATCAGTACATCAAATTTCAAGTCATTTTGACTTTGCTAATCATAACGAATTTAATCACAAACAAAATCTTTTTGAGATTTACGTTTCACAAACTTTCTGTGAAAGTTTTTTAAATATTCACAATTTGTTTACATCCTTAGTTTTGTCCTCTTTCACCTTCGACTTTAGCACAAAAAGATTACTTTGCCAGGAAAAATACTTTCTCATCCAAAAATATATTTTTTTAAACCTTGTAATTTTCTGTACTAAAATATATATCCATACCTATAACTTTCTTTTATCTTTAGTTTTGGACACTTTCTTAATTCATAAACTGACTCAATCCTTATGAATGTTATCTGTGAATTTAACATATATAACAAGTTTTATCCCAGAAGAGTGTTGGACAATCTGCCATTTACAAAAAGTGTGCCTTCATATTTTTTCTCCCAGGTTGCTTTAAGGAGTTGGAGCACAGGATATTTTTGAGCTTGACCTGTCTCGCCTTTTCATTATCACAATGCCATCAATATTAAGTGAGTTCCCCACTCTCAATTTTACCCAGAGTCTCCTTTTGGCCTTTTTCTTCTACTAGGCCCATTGATATGCAGTGGAGAAGGCCCTTTCCATCCTTTTCTTTAGGCTTCCTTGAAGATCCCTTTGTGAAGTCTGCCTACAAAACCTGGTTGGCCTTAGTTTCTGTCTTTTTTTTTTTTCTTTTCTGGGTACCGTTGTTTACCCTATCAGGCATCTATTTTGATGGGATACTGTTATAGCAAGAATTGCTTTGCCCCAGTGATAGCTATATCCTGGCCACATGGGGGATCCTGTCAGATCTTAAAGGATAGAATAGCCCTGTCCACAGGTCATACACTGACAGTGCTGGAACCTACCTCAATCTTTGTGGACCACAGCTTCCACTCCCACCAGGGCAAAGGGGATGAAAGGCAGGGTAGAGGCCAGGTTCTCTATGACCATTTTTCTAGAGTTCAGCCAGTTTTTCTGGTATTTTCTTTTTACTTTTTTTTTTTTTTTCCAGCCTAGGGCTCGTGTCCTTGACCCACAGTGAGATGATCGATTGGCAGCTGCCTGGGGCCAGGCTGAGAAACACTGCTAGGAGTGCCAGCACTAGGTTTAATAGATTTAAATCTTTTTAAAGTTTAAACCTTTCTTCTGGTGTCCTGCTATCCTTGCACAGCAGAGGCTGAGCCTTTTGGCACCTTCAACTTAGTGCCTGACTGTTCAGACCCCTTATCATGCAACTGAATGAATGCCTATACATACACAAACTCTCCCATATACTTGACCCCTGAAAGAGCAACTCAAACTTTAAGATTGTGTAATAATCCAGAAAAAAAACATTCAAAGTCCAGAGTGTGTTAAAGAAAACCATCTTTCTTTTAGACAGGTTTATACCTATAGGCTTATACCATTCAGTCAAGATTTCTCTTTCAAGAGAGCACTAACTCAGCATGGCCCATGTCTTAAAGGGTCAGTAACAGACTGGGGGGGTGGGAGCAGACTAGACAGGCTCACCAAAACCAAACAGACAGACAGAAACTTTTAAAACAGACAAAGCTGTACATATAAATGTCTTCCAATTATTTTCCCAATGACAGACTGATTCCAAATGCAAGATTGTATAATAATACAGAAAGATATTCAAAAGCCAGATCATTGGAGTAAAATGTTATCTTAGACAGGGTTACAACTACAGGTGTCCCTTTCTTCAACTCATTTTGCCTCTGGCAGACCAACTCCAACTGCAAGATTGTACAAAAAAGAAACAGAGACAGACAACCAGAGAGGAGCCCCCAAATCATGGCTGATAGATGAGACCCTTTAAATTTACCAGCCAAGATATTTCGCAAAAGACTATCTATAGGATCAATGAAGTATTTGCCATGTCTTAAAAGGGGCATTAACAGATACAAACCAAACAAAAACAGAGGAAATTTCCAACGCCAAGGCCAACAAACAGATAAGAACTTAGAACTGATCAGAAGAGAGTAAATATCCCTAGGTTCTTGAGTCCTGCTTCACCATGACTCCTACACCAGTGGTGCCACAGATGTCCCTTAAAGGAGGGCTAGATGTTCCCCATGAAGAGGAATAACATTTGTAGAATCAAGGATCTCAGCTGTACACCAGAGGACTTACCAGCTGACCAAAGTTTTTTCTCAAAGTGGATCAAGTTGGAGCAAACTGTACTTTTTATGGAAAGAAGGAAGGAGTTCCTGAAACAAAAGGAGCTTCCACAGCTCTGGTATGGTCTCTCAGTCCCTCCTTTTACTCACAAATCCGTCTGATTTGAACTGGGCAAACTCACCCAGCTCCTAACTCTCCTGCAATTGGCTCTCAACAAGTTTACCAGCTACCTTGCGTCTTCAACATGGAAGTGGGGTTCCTTGAAGAGCCAGTTCTACCCAAGGAAGCTGAAGTGGGGGCTTCTTTCAGATCCCATTTGGGGTATCAAATTTTTTATGAAAATCTCAGTTCTTGTCATTGATACCAATCCAATAATGACATGGTTTTGAGAAAAGTGAAAAATAAGTTTTATTGCTTTGTTGAAAAGGAAAAACACTGAGGACTCCTGTCTTAGAAGCTGGGATTCTCTAACTTGCAATTTTTAAAAATCAGCTGAATTTGTCTAATAATCTGGATATTCTGCTTCATTTATAATAATTAGATTAATTTCATAGATTTGTTTGACCATGATGAAAACTAAATTTTGTCAATTAACTCCCAAGTGCATAAAATCAAGTTCATTTCACATAATAATTTGGACTTTTGCTTCACTTCCATAAATGGATGTCTAGCTGAATCCATATTACCTCAAGGCTGTAAGCAAGTTACCATACTCCATTATCAAGTTGCATTGCTTTTTCTTCCTATTTGCATACCTGTTATTTTTTGTGGAAAGTTGCATGAGAGACCACAGTTCAAAAGACTAGAACCCCTCACCAAGGTGGGTGGCTAATGTGATTACCCACTTGGAACCACTGTATGTCCATTTCTATTTTACTATATTCCCTGGACAGCCAATGTACACAGATCACATTCCTGGGGTTCCCTTTCCTCAATTTGGTTTATACAAGAGGAGACACTGGCAAGAGACAAGAGGGTACCAGGAAAAAAAAGTTGTGGAATACTTGCACCACCCCTGTCCAGTTTCAGCGTCACATTCTAAGAGTGGCTGCACCCTGTTAATCATAGCTCTCCTGGGGTGACACTCATTTCTAGAAGCATAATTTTCTCCCCTTGCCTCATTAGCCTGTTACTAGCCTCAGGGTAGCTCAGTATTACTTTATGGCTTTTCTTAAATCTGCACTCCAGGACTGTATGTTGTTTATTCATTAACTCTTTTAAGTTGACCCATCTGATCGGGATTCTGTTTATTGCCAGGGTCCTGAATAATGTAATAATTCACTTGTGGGGAGTTATTAATAATAGTGCTACCCCCTCTCTAGGGAGCCCTTTGTTAAAACCTCTTTCTACTTCAGGGAAAACTGAAGATCATTCTCTTCTGAGGTGCTTCTACCATCACTGATGACCATGATCCAGTCCTGTTTTCTCACTTAGCTGACCAAGTGCACCACTCACCCCTAATCTGCTGCCTTGCTTTGGTCTGTGCTGCCTGCTTCAACCTGACAACTGATTGATTGACTACTCGGCCAGGAAGCTGCTTGCTGTGCTCTCAGGTTACCAAATGTATTTGTCAAGACTTCAAATGTCCATAATGAGTTTCCCATGCACCAGCTGCAGCCCAACATGCCTTGCTGGAAATAAGCAAGGGCAGTCAAGTCTCTTATCTTTCCTCCTTCCTCTGGAGCACTGTTTGTGATTTTAAATTGTTTACTTTTTTAGCAACAATCTGTGTAAAAAGCCCCGTGGAGACCATGTTTTGATCTAGGCACAGCAGGGGAAAGCTTCCTGCAGAACAGAAGGCACTGGAAGTTTTATGAAGATTGTAGCTTTGAACCTTGCACAGCTTGGCATAATGAGTAAGTTTTGGATCAATCCTTGGTCCAACTTGAAAGATACCAGGGTGTCTAGCTTCTCATGCACATGCAGTGTCCTGAAGGTGTTCTCAGCTGCTCTGCAGCTCAGAGCATGCCCCATCAACCCTCTTTCAAATTCAGTATTATAATAGTTGTCCAAGTGCCTGCTCTTTTCCCTGAGTCACAAAACTACAGTGATATTTACTTGGGCTCAAACACCTGCTTTATCAATCTGGACAAGTTACCTAACTTCTCTGATAGGGATAATGGTTTAATTTAGGAAGATGGAAATGCATAAACTATATCAATTGCTATTCTAGTGTCTACTACGTAGTGAGAATTCAATAAACATTAGCTTCTGTCATAAAGTGGAACCCAAACTCTTCATCCCTACTACTGCCTCATGCTTTCCAAACATTGTCTAATTCTAATTGTCAGTTCTCAACCATAAGATAGCACAGTTCATAAAATGTAATCTTTAAAATCAGAAATTTCTGGTTGAACCCTAGTTCTGCACCTTTCTAACTGTGTGATGCTGGAAAAGTCACTTGAATTTTGTGAATTATTATATATTCACTTTAAAATATATTTCCCATATTTGAATTTCAGCTTTACTCTTGCTATAGTTTGAATGTGCTCCCTAAAATTCATGTGTTGGAAATTAAATCACCAATTTAACAGTTTTAAGAAGTGCTTAGATTATGAGGACTCTATCTCCTTGAATCCATTAGTATAATTACCATAGGTCCTGTTTCCTTATAAGGAATCAGTTCAGCCTCCTCCCACTCTCTCTCTCACCTTTGCGATGCCTTCCTCCATGTTATGATACAGCCAAAAGGTTCTCACCTACTTAAAAGACATGGAGGAATTTTCTCCCACTTCCCATGGCTCAAGGAAGCTATACACTGACTGGTGTTCCTCTGGTTTGGGCTGTTTCCAGCTTGGGGCAACTTCCATACCTAGTTTCTAGTTTACAATTTGAAAATCCCCTCCATACATTGTACCTAGTTGGCTCCTGACCAATCACCCCCTTGAAGTGATAGTTATTTTAAGAAAAAAATTATGGTTTTTTGTGTGGGACAGCTGGGGAAAAATTCTATAGGCTTTTTCATTGAGCAAATCAGAGTATGTACCATTTTAGTCTTTTATCAGAAAAAAAGAGACAATACCCTCCCTATAAAACAAAGCAGCTTTTACAGAGCCAAAGGAAGGATGGTGTTGGGAGGGATAGAGGGAAGCTTTGGCAACCAGTTCTTCTTGTAGTGGTTCAAGAAAGGTACTAACAGAGTTGATTATATTGTTCAAAAGTATTTATGTAGATCCACACAAATGGTTAAGTTTATAGGGTCACAGATTGAAGAGAACCCTTCATTTCAGGTCTCTCTCCTTGATGCTAAGCAGTTTCGATAATCTCCACAGAGGGCATTTTGAGACTCCTTCGAACGAATGTGGGTAGATGAGGTAATGGTCAGTTTGGTAAAAAGGTTCTGAGAGAACAACGAAAAAATCATTGCCATAAAAATATTTTTATTAAATAATTGGAAAAAAATGGAATGAAACACCTGCAGTTTATAAATCAAAGTCACCATATGGCATATAACATTTGCTAATAAATTCTCATAAGCACAACCCTGGAAGTGAAGAGAACCGAAGCCTTTTTAAAATTTTTGCTATGGTGCAATTCCTTTTTATATTGGTTTACTTCATCTGATGGCATTTCCCCGCAAACTTTAAGTTAATAGATTATAAAATTGCACTTTGAAGTTCATTTCAAACTCTTACTAGTGATAAAACCCCAGAGCAAAGAAAATTACTGAAGCATATACGGCAGCAATAAATTAATGAGATATTATAATAATCTTTGGATATGTTTGACTCAACTTTTTGATGATGTTAAGTTTTATGTCAATTCTTTGGAGTAGTAGAGACAACACTGGTCAATGGTAAGGTGGCTATAGCACGTATCTTCCCATTTTCACATACTGTACTCTATAAAGCCATAATTATCAAACACTCACAAACTCAAAAAGTTTTCTTCCCAGCACTTCTTCCTCGTCTTGGAAAAGAAAAAGAAGTAACAAAAATAACTTTGCAATCACTTCCTAAGCCTCCATTAGTTACTGTTATTTTTGACAAGTGAAAGAACCATTTACTTTTTAAAGAACCATAGTACATGACTGGCTTGACATCAGAAATACAGACTGTCATAGACCAAGTATCAATTGTTCCAGTCTTAGTTTACTTCCTATTTCACATTGATTGATTTTCATTCCCTAACTTACATACAAACTCTGCACCAGAAATTGATTCATTTAAAAAATACATGCATATGTGCACCTCTGAGAGAGTGTTGCTGCTTCCAGCAGAGTCAAAACTGTGACATTATATAAGGTTTCTAAATTTGCATTGAATTGCCGTTGTTGTCTTGGCATATGATTTTGAATATCTTTAATAATTTCAGCTTTTTGTTCTCTGATGGTGTATTTAATACTTTCAATCGTCCAAAGGAGTCTGAGAGTCAATTTTAGTGCAGAAAAAGCAAGAACAAACTTTATTAGAAATCATTACATTTATAAAATATTAAATCCACTTTTCCTTTGTCAGTAAACTGGAGTCATTTATTTTTAAATAGAGTATGATGTTACAATGTTATGTCAAAAATTGACATACAAATTTTCTTTGAGTTTGTGAAATTTGCTGTGTAAATCTGACTTGAATATTAGTGAAAGAGATGCCTGCAATATGCTGGAAGGTCAGCAGAAATTTTATTTTCTGTAAACATTCTATTATAAAGCAAATGTTTATAAAATCATAGAAAAACCCAAAATTTAACATGTAAAAGATGATTCATGTCAAACAAAAAAGATTACCAATGACATTACAGACAAAACTATTCACTATGTTATAAAATCTCCGTCATCTCTCAAATCATAATCTGATGTCAGTTGAAATAAAGCCAAATGTCAACCTTGTAGTTTATATGTATGATTTATGTACACACACACACACACACACACAGGCAAGCACACATGGAGAGAGAGGAAGAGAGTGACAGATTGATTATTTAAACAAGCAAAATTTGAACATGTTGCAGATAACTTACTGCAAACACAATTTTATTAGAATTAGTTTTATGGATTTTCCAAAAACTATTTCAAAATCTAAAATAGGATTTTATATTTTTGATATAATATTTTGCATATTTTTCTCTCTTCTTTAGCCAAATTGCACATAGACTAATTTTCAATACGTAATATATTGACTATTTTAATTAAAGTAAGTCAGAATTCATGTATGCCATTTGCTATAATATCTTATTATGGACAATCCTAAAATTTAAAATTTAAAATTAACTAATGCTCTGAATGACTAAAGAAAATCATGGAAGTTACTTTTGGGATTTACAACATCAAGAAAGTAAATTGTGTTAGATGCCAACCTAATTATTACAATGTTCTCAGCAGTGGTAGTTGTCATATCAAAAGTGCCATAAAATTTTCTGTGCTAAAAAAATGATGTAAATAATAGAATAAGTTACCCTCGATAAACAAACAAACAAACAAACAACCACAAAAAACTTCAGAATATCCTTCACTCTTTCCCCTTGAAAAGTAAACTAAACACTATAAATTTAAGCCTCAAAGGGACAACTAATACATTAATAATGTTTTTTAAAGTACTCTGGGCTACTAGTTGCTTCCTAATGCATTTTATGTTCTTTTTGAGAAAAGAAATGTAAAAATTTGTTTTATTTTATTCCTAATGAGGAAGATTTATTTTGGGGGTGGGGTGGGTATTGGGGATTGAACTCAGGGGCACTAGACCACTGAGCCACATGTCCAGCCCTATTTTGTATTTTATTTACAGACAGGGTCTCATTGAGTTGCTTAGTGCCTCACTTTTGCTGAGGCTGAACTTGAAGTCACCATCCTCCTGCCTCAGCCTTCCAAGCTGCTGAGATTACAGTGTGTGCCACCATGCCCAGCATGAAAAGAAATTTTTATTGTCATATAAATGAACTCAGAGAATGGTAAGATAAATTTTAATGGTGTACATGAGTGAATATTTCTTGAGACTAAACCAAATAGTTAACAACAGTAATGACCCCGAAGTTTTAAGCAAATAAGTAAAACGAAAAAGTTAATATTTTTATCCCAATAGCAAAGAAACCATCTATGTAAAATTGTATGTCAAATGGAAGAAAAAGTACTAAATCCATTAGATGACAGACTGTCTCTTGATGAATTTGATAGGAATGGCTCTTAGAAAATAAAATAATTTTTTTAAAAATTCACTTTTGTCATGGAATGAGGAGTGTGGCAAAAAATTCTTGCCACAGAAAGTGAATATTAAGCTGGAGAAGACTGTAAAAAATGTAAATTCTTGCAGAATAGATAAGATGTATTCAACAAACCAAAGTATATTCATGAAAACTACTAAATTTTGAGTAAGAACAGTGAAAGTATGTGGCATTCTTGATTGGCAATGCTCCTATTTGCATGCCATTCTTTTTGGCAAAGTAGGGCAACCAAAAGAGGCAGTCCATAAAAATCATGTCTGACTGTGACTGCCAGAAAGGGCTCAGATGAAGTGTGGCATTCTCAGTTGAAGTGGTGATTACAGACAAGAGAATAGGGAGCACCACAAGTTCTGCTAGCCTGAGATTGAAATCATGTCTTTTCAATACTGAAATCCACAGCTGGGGGATTTCTGGACAGTTCTAGGATATAAAGAAGCTGTAGAGTACTTGACATACTCTCCCCACACCCCAGGCTAACGCAAGGTTAGGCTCATACACTTCAGAGCCTGAAGAAGGCAGGACACCCACGCATACCTGTCCAAGGGTACTGGTAAGTTACATGTAAAAATGAGAAGATATGACAGACAATAAGAGCGAGGGCAGATTTGAAAATGACCTAAAATTTGAATTTCTTCCCAAAGACACACAAAGATTTACCAGCACAGTGGAAGAATTAGTGACTGGTATAGTTGAGCACATTTTCTGACTAATCTTTGATGAACATCAAGATGTACTGACACATAAGAAACCTCTTGGGAAACAAGATTGAAGTTAAAAACTATATATTAAAAAACAAACCTGCAAGTTCACATTGCAGCGAAAGATTTCACAGATTTAATCAGAAAAGATACTAAAAAAAAACCAAATCAAAACATGATAATTCTTACTTGTTAAAAAAATCAGAATCTAGAATTACTAAAATATACCTTCCAAAATGTCTATTATTCAACAAAAGTCTTATGAGAGAGGCAAAAAATAATAAAATGTGCAGAAACACAATAGAAAAAAAGTCAATAAAAACTCACATTAGTTTTCCATAAATATTGGATTTAACAAAGACTGCAATTCAACTATTATTAAGCTCTTCAAAGAGCCAAAACCAACCATATTAAAAGATTTAAAAGAAAATATAACAAAAATGACCCAACAAGTAATATCAACAAAATATAGAATTTATATAAATGAACCACATTTAAATACTTATAATGTCAGTATTAAGCTAGCACAACTATTGAAGAGTTCAAAGTGTGAGAATTCAGTCATTTTCAAATGTTCTGGATACGGCAACCTGAGATTATCTTAGACATCTTTTTCTCAGTACATACAATACCATATGCAATGCTTAGCAAATGTTTTGTGTTTATCAAGGCTATCATTGATGCTTTCTTTATGGAAAACTAAGTCTCAGAATTTTCTGTTCTCTTTGCTCATGCTCTCAATCCAAATATTCAGTTGCTCATATTTGGTATTAATCCACTTGACACATTTTAGAGAGTAAAATAAAAGGTAATAAAAGCAACCACAATAATTTTTCATGTATTCTAAGAAAGTAAACAAAAATGAAGTTAATATTTTATATATTTTTGCCTCAGGATGAGAAAATTAGAAATTCTTTGATAGGTGAAATATATCAGTTTGATAATAAATGAAGGTAAACCAATTGAAAATGTTTATTTGATTTCATATGTTCATGTTAGTCACTGTAAATTCTACCAAACTTCCAGTTTACTTAATAATCCAGAAACATAATAAATTGTATTACTTCTGTTAAGAAATAATATGAGCAAAAGAGATGTAAGATCAAGTTAAAGCAAATACTATAATATTAAGTGTTACACGATTTCAGAGTTGGACAAGAGCATTAATGGTCTTTGTGATCAGAAATGCTTCATATAATGCTGGTGTTGACCAGTTGTTGTAAGTCCAGATTACACTGTAAGGTATCTCAGCAAAATGATTTAGTCCCAGTATCTTGCAAGATCAATATGATTGGATGATATGTGCACACACACATACATTGTCAGGGACAGGGAAATGGTGAGCCAAAGGCTTGAAAACAGGGTTGAGATTCAAGAATTGAAGTCAAGAGTAAGAAATCAGAATGCTGGATTTATGCATGCAGCTGTTTAAAGACCATCATTGATTCCACACTATGTGTCAAAAGATGGCCCTGAAATGTTCACACTGAATAACCAAGAAAGGGATTGGACAGATAATTCATAAAGACAGAAAGAACATTTCAGAGAAAGGCATTTTCTTAGCAGAGAGTTGGCATCAGAGGAGGCCTGTTGATGACTTCCAGACTCCCCAAATCAAATCAAATGTTAAGCTTCATTTTTATGAACATGAACCTTCCCAAGTCCTGACAAGTTTACATACATAATTGAATAGCTTATGACCCCTGACTCAACTCTAACATTCTTCAGTGACTTTGCAATTTTTTTCTCACATCTTAAAAGCTTTATGAAACATATTTTCTGGAAATTTATTTTGTATATACCTTCTAACTATGTAATTAAATATAATATATAATATATATTTTTAAATACTATACACTATCATAAAAATGTTATACACAGCACCATCTGTTGGCTGAGGTATCTCTAACAGATGAAAAATGTTTCATGTAAATTGGTTTAGAATAACATTAGGAAGTTTGAACAGAGAAAGGGAAAATAGCTTTAATTTATATCAGAAAAGGACAAAGTCTATGTGTGATCGCTGACCAGGAATGAAGACTGATAATTCAGATTAATTTGGCCACAGCTGAAACTGGTAGCATCAAATATGATAAATTAACCTTGATCAGAGGTAATAAAAATGATTTTAGAAAGCCATGCTCTATATATTTTAGGCACACAGATTTCACCCAATATAGGTGTAAACTGGGAATGCATTTACTTTGAATATGAAATAAAGTGCATAAACACATCTCATGAAACATTAACACTATTCATTGTGTAATTGAAAAATAAAATTTAGCTTCCTCTTTGTTTTGATTGAGCCCACCTGTGAGTGTTTAATAGTGCAATGGATTTAGATATGTCATACATTATGAGACATTTTATTTGTAATTACTTATATTATTCAGTAGTGAAATAGAATGCCACAGTTTTTGTTACTGTTTGTTTTATTTTGTTATTTGTCTTCTTGTAGGTGTTTCTGGTAAGGATATAGGCTGTTTACACTTAGGACGTTTTTTCCCCCCCTTTTTTTTTTTTTGAGGATTTTGTCTCTTGTCTTTAAGAAACCACCAAGAAAAATTTTCAAAGAAATTCAAGCATGCCATTTCCAATGTGGGATTTTTATATATCACCAAATCAATACATATATTTTGGATGTCATGGTCCAGTGCTAGGCAATCCCCATCTTTGAAGAGGGAACATTTTAAGATAAATTATAAGACATTCATGTAAATGACATTATATATGGAAAGAAAGATAGTATACTTTCAATGTATTCAAGATAATAAATGATGAATTTGTTAAAAAAAAAAAAAAAAAAAAAAAAGAGTGTTCTCCTGGACCTGAAGTGATAGGTAGAAAAGTTAAGGCTTATATCCTTTGTCCCTTCCATACTTAATTGTGAGCTGATAAACTCCAGTCCACAGGCCTGATGGATCTTTGATTAAGAAGACTTTCATCTTTCCTGTATGTCTGCACCATGCATTCTCCCTTTCAAGGAATATTTGTTTTCTTTTCTTAGTAAACTTGGCCTCACCCTTTAATAGTCATTGTAACATGGCTTTCCAAGTGCTTTATGGTTTGGCCTCTGCAGTTTTTGTCATTGTGTATGATCTGCTCCATAGATGGTGAACTCTTTGGAATTCAAACAATATGTTAAAATTTTCTCTTTTCCACATATTTGAAAATGCTGTTTTCTCTGTCTATAATGCTTTCTTTTCCTGCCATAACCTATCTCCATCTAACCATTATTTTAGGATTCTAAATCATCTTCCAGCTCTGAGGAAGATTAGAAATTACCCTTTATAGAAGCCCTCCTGATTTTCCAGTATGAGTAAAGAGTTCCCTCAAGTGCCCTCTTGCATTCTGCTTGTTAGTATTCACTATACTATAAATGCTCAGCTGATTTCTAGACTGTATTTTCTCCATATCTTGTTCAAAACAAGTATTCCCAGATACTATAGTTTCTAATTCAAAGTGTTGGCACTATAAATATTTACAAATAAATTAACATAATAATGAATGATCCTTCCCTTATGAGAAGCAGAGTCATTTGTTTCCCTTTATGGTAATTCTAAACAGTTTTTTGTTTGTTTGTTTGTTTGTTTGTTTTGTTTTTTTAAAGTACCAGGGCAGGGGCTGACTTAGGAATTCCAAACAGCACAATGGATGGCAGGATAGGTTTTAAGTAAATTTCTGTTAATACATTAGTGGTTCATAAAACAGTGAATCAGGATTGGCAAAAGATCTAGAAAATTGAGATACAATTTGCTGAATCTCTTAAAAATCAATTGTGATCAAAACAGATCAAGCAATCAAAACTCAAAATTTAGGATCTCTGCATAAGTGCTTACAACTACTTCTGTTGTTCATTTTTCTCTGAGAAAAAAAATCTTTTATAAAGGCAATTTTATTATTGTGGAATTTGCTATTATTACTTATTCTTCTTTTCTCTTCTCTTTCTTTCTTTTTAAAAAGATGCAGTCCATGTTCCCCCTCTGCTCTTCATTTCCTGAATCAAGGAATTATCCTGTCCCAGCCTCTCAAGTGTTGGGACTCAGGCATTCTCCACCATGCCCTACTTCTTACTTTCACTTGCTTCCACAACTGTATATTTATTATGAGAATGGCAATGAAACCAAATATAAATGGAATATATGCATATAAATTGATTTTATGCATTGGAATAAAAAATTTTCAGTTTTATCAGAAAATAAATATATTTTTGTTGTTAAAATTATGTGTATATTTGGGGCTGGGGATGTGGCTCAAGCGGTAGTGCGCTCGCCTGGCATGCATGTGGCCAGGGTTCGATCCTCAGCACCACATACAAAGATGTTGTGTCCGCCGATAACTAAAAAATAAATATTAAAAAATTCTCTCTCTCTCTTTAAAACAATAAAAAATCATGTGTATATTCAAAGAAAAGAGAGAGAGAAAATAATACTGGGAGGCTAAATCTAGGAGAGATATATACAAGAACCCAAATTTTCTCAGGTAGATTATAAATATTCAGCATTTACTAATGCTGAGATAAAATAGTGGAAAAAGTACATTATACCCTGCTCCCACGGGACTCACAATTTGAAATACTACAAAGGAGAAATACAGACAGATAGGGAGAAAGAGAAAAAAAGATTCTTTTATATAATTACTACTTACATTAATGAAAATTAAATTAGATAATGATAAAATTAGGGAACTGAGATAGAAAGTATATTTCAGAAATGGAAAATGAGTAGAAAAACAAAAAGAATAAATAAACAATGTTTTAAAATAAAAATGATACAAATCAGATACACAAATCATCTACTTCATTTGATACACGTTTACATTTTATTAGACGTGTAGTAGATCATGGTGCTTGAAGATTCCACCAGATTGGGCAGCCTGGAGGGTTGAAAGGAACTTGCAGGAGAACAGCCTCTTCTCATTGTGGATAACAGCTCTGAGTAGATCCCTGAGTGTTTAACGAATGCTTAGAAATACCTGTTGACCTGATTGAGATTTTTTAGTGGGATATGTTGCAATCTCTATTTCATTACAAAAGTTTTAAAATAAAACACATTGCCTGAAACCAGGACACTAAGACCGTAGAGACCATTATGTAAGGCAAGTCCATTTGTAAGCCTAATAACCTTGAAGGTGTCCTTTTGAGCAGGAAGTATTATAATAGGAAGAAATAGCTTCATTACTGTGTCCTTTCTTTAAAAGTAAGAATATGCTTTTAACTAGGCATTTAGTTCTGTCTCCTGGGATATTATTTTGGGTCTTTGAGAAGGAATGTATGATTGTTAGTCTGGCTTGAAATGTTTGCATATGGTCATCCAAATCCCTGAAGAAAATTTTAAGGTTCTGGCCAAGGTTGTTGCTATTGAAAACCATAAAATATGTTTTCAGAAACTTAGAGTGATAGAGAAATAATTCACCTGTAACCTTTTCAAAACTTTACTTTCCTATGGGGAGCATGAATTTAGTCTCTTGCCTCATTTGACTAACAATTTTGGGTTGCTTCATTAAATTTTTCTCTGGGTCAGGGCCAGGTTTCTGGGGAGCAAAATCATAGAGAATTGAATGGGCGTAGAGTGCTTTTGGGGTATGTTTCCTCCATGCATTTGGAGTTAATATGTTCATGTTTTGGGTGACTGAGCTGTATTATCCAGAGTGGAGCAAATTCTTTTCTCAAAATAATGAAATAATTGGTTTATAAGTTGGTGGTATTACATATTTAAAACCAATTAGTTGTATTTTTATTTATCAGTATAGTTATGAAGATGAAGGAAGGACTAATTCTTATTAAGATTTAGAGTTGCAATTTCAGCTTTTAAAGTTAACCTATTTGAGCACTGGGATTGTGGCTCAGTGGTAGAGTGATTGACTTTTACATGTGAAGCACTGGGCTCCATCCGCAGCATATACATATACACACACACATATATATGTGTATGTGTATATATATATATATATATATAAAATAAATGAGGTTATTTATTTGGATCTCTGTGTATATTAGGCATTCTCTAAAAGGAAATATGATCCTATAAACTGATTGGCCAACAGGATCACCCCCTGTATATGGGAATGAAGATAGATTTGGCATGCATACATTACCTTAGTCATGGACAAAATCAGTCATCATCACTGGCATCAACATCATCATTATTTTCACTGAGATGTAAAGGAGGGTATGTGTGTTCTAGAAAAGTGCTGTGTACATTATGTCACATTGAATGTTTTCAATAACATCATAGAGTAACTTTTTATGGCTACATTTTATAGGTAAGCAAAAAAAGAGGCTTAGAAAGTTTAAATCACAAGGTAAAGGTCACATTCAAAAATTTTTACACTGTGCTCAATATATTTTCTTGAAACAAATTAATTTCAAATCAATAAATGCAAGTCACCATAAAGTAAAATAGGAGAATCTGATCTTCTTTTCCAAATTCCCCAATGCCCCTTGATAATCTTAATTCTGTCATGTGAAAGAAGAAACAATTTGATTGTCAAATTAAAGACATTATCTCTAAACATGAAACAATCATGGTTTACAGTTGCTTTAATTAGGATTTTTTTTTAAGTCTCATTTGGTATAATGTGTAACATGATAGGTTTTTCTCATCAGGAGATAATAGCAAGCAACATGTGGTCTCTCTTAGTCATATCAAAGAACACCCAAATCAGTGTCCACATGTGACATGCTATTTTTGAAACCTGGCACATGTATCTCAGAGTTAACAAATGGATCTTAATCAAGTCTAAATGGAACAGAGGAGTGAAGTATGAAAAGTAGAAAGTCCCACTTGTCTTTCTGTTTTCCCATCTAAGAAGCACTAAACTGGCTCAGGTGAACTCTATATTCATAAGATTTTTAGGAGAAGTTAGCAAAAATGTTCACAGTATTTTCAGGGCATTTCTATAAAAACCAAGTCCCATACACCTAGTACTGCACTGAATGGAGAGTAATGGGAGTCAGTGTGGTTCAGAGAATAACATTTGAGTTTGAGAGTCTGGAAACCTTGACTACATGTCTCATGGAGAAATGCTGCAGTCTGGCTGGGCACAAATAACCGGGAGGTGACAAGCAACTTGTGAAGGTTGAAACGGGAACTACTTTATTGTGAGTGAACTCAGCGGGAACTCAAAAGTAGAGGCACCCAGGGTAGAAGGAGCCCCTTTATTGCCGGACAGCAGAGGTATATATGCTTAACTAATTACATACAGCTTAACTTAATTAACATCATCTAGATACAGCAGTCAGACAATAAGGAATCCTCATCATCTTAATGGCTCGCTGGGGTTGCCTCACAAACCACTCCCCCTGGCAAAGTGCCAGGCGCCATCTTGACTTGGTTGTGGCTCTCAACATCAAACCCCCAAATCTGAAACATAAAAGTGATGCTTTGAAACAATTGCCATGTAAAGTCTTCCCAAGATATTAAAATAGCTATATATTTTATAGATAAATATTAATATATGGTAATATAGGTCTCAAGGACATTATGTATATAATATTATATATGTAATTTTATATATGCAATGTGTATATATTACATATAAAATAGTTTCTATTTATAGTATATATTAATATATATATATATATTATTTAATATAGATTTTATATACTAATATGTACATTTTATATATATATGTGTGTGTGTGTGTGTGTGTGTGTGTGTGTATGTATATATGGTCCTTAACACTTTTCTACTCAAAGATCATTATATTTTTGCGATAGGACTCATTCTTTTGTGGAGTTCTAAACCATATATCGTGGAGTTCTAAACCATATATCCTAGTTCACTACTGATCTATATCTTCATCATTTATGTATTAAAAACTAGTTTGTTATTATAATAATAAAATTCACAAGTGATTTTTTTTTGTCAATTTTGCCTATCAAACTAAAGACCCTTAGTACTGAAGTTTTTTGAAAGAGAATATTTGATCAGGAGCCAACAAAAACTTCAAGATAGCTAAAAGAAATATCATAATAATTCAGTGTATTTTGGTGAGGTGAGTGAAGGCAAAGAACATTGGTGTATTGTGAGGAAAAATGCACAAACAGTTGTAAAGCGAGGTCATGACACAAGTTCATCCACTTTTAAACAGGCTGGAAGGAAGGGAATTGGGTTATTTCTGAAAGTCGTTGGGAAAGAGATGGATGCTTATAGTTTTAGGAAATCAATACTATGCTGTCTCTATAGTACATCTTGATTTGTAATTCATACAATGTTATGAAATGTTATAAATCTCAAGGAAGAAAAGGGTTTCATAGCTGAAGAAATTCATGCAAGAGAAAATAAAGTCAGAGCAAAATGATGACTCTACCAGATTTTGCACGTTTCCTTCTCTTTTACCTATTTAATCTAACTGTAAGTTAAAAAGCCATGATATCTGTGAAAAGATATTACTCATGATCAAGCCATGTTTGATTCTTGGTTATCTAGAGTCTAAATTACAAGTTACATGGCACTTATATTTGATAAGGTTTAGTTACAGCATGTAAATAAATAGATACATTATTTGGAAACTTACTTGAAAGTATTCAAATTCTTCAATGTTATATTTCAATTTATGGCCGATGAGTTGAGCAAAGAGACACCATGAAGAGTAGAAGAATAAGTTTCATTTAATACATAAAACATCATATGAAAGTTTAGGTTTAAATGAAAATTATTTGACATAACTCCTAGGGAATAGTTTGACATAACTCTTACAATTAAAATTATCATTTATTTAGGCTTTTAGAGTGAGAATACAAAATATTAATATAATTTATTCTCTTTTTAAAAGCTTTGTTCACATCTTTTGGCATGTACCTGATCTGTTTGTTGTCAGTGAATATTATGTGATATTTAATATTGTAAGCGTTTAAGAGAAAAGGACAGAATGTGTTTTTCTTTTTATTCTCCATCTGGATGGAAGGATTTAGGTATATTATTACTCTTAGTAAATACACACAGAATAACGTAGCACAGTCTAGAGCACAGTCTTATCTCTCAAAATCTTTTAGTGAAATCCGTCTACATATAATAGTAGAAAAATGGACTCCTTAACATTATTGTTTGTAATTGAGAAACTAAAAAAAAAAAAAAAGAGGAAAATAGGATTTGGATCTATCATCGTGGGTGGCTGAATCTAGACAATTTAGCTGCAAACCTAACATGAACCAGCTTAAATTTCATTCTTAGGGTCCAATGATAAAATTTTCCTGTCATCAAGGCCTGTCTTTATTCAGCCTTTCATTTTCCTTTAGCATGCTGCAAGATACTTTCTCCTCAAAATAAGCGTAACACTAGACAGCATTTACTGTTACATTATAAACTGAACCGCAACACACTTTATTATGTACATGTTTCAGCTACATAGTCAGCTTGTTAACTATAGCCTAGTTTAGAAGAAGACTTGGCTTAGAACTAGATTACCAGCTCTATTCCATGAGCATATTAGATCATGCTTCAATAGTATGCTAGAGTCAGTGCTCAATGAGAATCAATTTCATATATGGTTTTCACACTCTGTATTTATTAACTTTATGGTGGCAACTTGAAATTGGCCATGGTGGGGATATTTACACCATGGGAATGGGCAAATGCTATGAATTAGAATTTATTGTTCCTGATAACCAATTTTAGAAAATATATCAGTCTACCACTTGTTTTAATTTTTTTTCTTTTGTATTTTTTCCCTCCCATCTTTTCCTATTTCTCTTGGGAAAAAGCAGTGTTGTCTTTCTTACTTTTACTATGAATATATAACCACAAATGATCATAGTATCATATGAGCCTACTAAAATAGAGATGTAGATTTTTTTTTTTTTTTTTGGAAAGAGGCATCTTATTTTCTAGTTCTTTGCACTGAAAAAAAGAGAAAACTATTAAAATGCTACTTTTAGTATTCATTACAAGTATATATTATGATACCTTGTATTTTACTATTCTATGTCTGATGAACTTTACAACCTTTGATAATTCAAAATTTAGAAAATATTTCTTTTGTCTGGGGCTGTATATTTGTTTCAGTGGGAACTGAATTTTTCTTCCTATGATTCCATATGTGATAAATTGCTCTTTTGAAGTTGTCTTCAAACAGTGTTGAAATGTACAGTATCAATGATCATCATCTAGGATGAAAATATTAACAAAACAAAACAAAATATTGTTCGTGTTAAATTGTAATGAGTATATTTGACCATTTACATGTATTTGCTATTTTTAAGTGATCTTTTTTTTTCCCCTTTACTTTCTATGTGGGCCCAGGACTTACACACCATTTTATCTCTCATCCTTAATGTAAACAGAATTATGAAAGAAATATGGAATTCACATGGGGATGCTTTCCATTTGTTCCATTATGTATGTCAGAATTCATATGATTTATACTTTTCTCCTTAAGTCAAACAACATTAGGTTTTTTTTTTTGAACATCTGGCTGGCATCTGGGAGATCTACTCCGTGCACGATTAATCAGAATATCATTGTAAAGTATGGGTAATGAGCGATGTGAATAGAATATATTTATATGTAGAAAAGTTCACTTTATTGATTTAATACTACTCGGTACCCTGAAGTGCCTTGGTTTTCAACACAATTTAAATACGTTGCTGAAGCTTTATTTATTTAGTAAACTTACATGATATTTTTCTTCCAAAGTGCCATGCAGTAATGGCGACCAGGCAAGTTCCAAAAGGCACTTTGTCTTCCATCTTCAGTCATTTTCACTGAGCATTTTCCTAGGGGCTAACTTCAATATCCCGCAGCTGTATGGTTTAAGATATAATGCATGATCTCTTTTCCTTCCAGCCTCCCCATGTTAATCTCCCTACTTTCTCTTGTTGTTTTGCTAACAGCTAGTCACCTGCCACCTCCCCAAACCCTTTTTTGCTACCTCCCCGTGTCTACCCCTGTCTTCCGCTTTCCTCATTAGCAATTATTATGCCTCCATACAAGAAAAACAAACACATGATAATTAAATCTCTGTTTCACATCTTGATATGCCTTCTCCTTAGTTTTCTTGCAGTTTTCCCCTCTACCATATGTGAATTGCCTGCTTTCTTATTCTCTTCTCTACATGTCCTGTATTCTTAGTCTAGCTTAGAAGTCCCAGTAAAGTAATTCTGTGTATTGTTGTTTAGGGGTCAGTCTTACTATCTCAATTTAAGATAATAAGATAAAATAAACGGGAAATATAAAAAATGAGAATTCAAATTAACATAAGGCAATGACTTTTGGTATCTAAATTATTTGGCTTTTAAAATACTTTAAAAGGTAGTCTTTACACTTGAACACTCAAACAATGAACAGCGTAATTTAAATTCTCTTGAGTTCCATTATGTGTATATATTTTTAATGGATCTCCATTCCTTAGTTTTTAATCCCCAAAGTGAAGGAACTGTATTCATAACAATGTATACAAACATTATTCCAAATAGATACTAAAGATGTTTCTATGGTGACCAAATAATAATCAAATACTTACTAGTTTTATTATCTTCTTTTTACCTATAGTAACAAATGCTCAGCATAGTTAGAAGCAAAAAAATAGAGTTATTTCTGAAGTTGCTTTTTCTTATGATGGATCTCTAAAGATAAGACATGAATCTGTATATAACATTGAAATTCTAATTCTGAAGCCAGAATTTCAAGTGCATAGACAACAGGAGCACCTGTTACACACAATCCTACTAAGGAGTTAAACCTATGGTCGAATCACTAGATAGAGACAATTACTCTCTTTTCAGCACACCAGTTCATCAAGAGAGATCCATCAGATACTCTATTTCCCGGGGGGTTTGACAGGGGCCAAACCTGATTTTAAAAAATAGAATCTATTTTTAATTTCCATGTATTTTCTATCAAAATATGAAATGTGATATTCCTGTCTAGTTTCTATCTTAGTTTCCAAGTGACTTTGCCCTGAGATGATTTTGCACTATTAAACTTTGTGCTCTTCCCCAGAGGTGGCTGCATGAGTCACTAGTTAAGGAATTCCTTTACAGATGTCTGGAAATTGCTCTGGGAGCTGGTGTAATAGAAAGTGTTTACTTATATGCTGCCTCAGTAAATCAGTCTTTTATTTCACATATAGGAAACCTAATGAGCCAATGGTGACTGAAAAATAAAAGTAAACTGGGTGTTGTTCATCCCACACAGAGTTATTAGGGAGAAGGAAAACCAGCTGTAGGTTATGCTGAGTTGAGGCAGTAGAACAATCAATTTCACCATTTTCTACCATTGCTTTAACAATTGAGTTTAGCACTCAGAGTTTACAAAGCAGTTCTGTGTCTAACAGCTGTCATATATTAAGATAATTTAAGTAGACATCTCCTCTTTGTAAGCAAAAATGAGACAGTCTAATGCAAAGGATTTATCTAGCAGAGAACAACTTAGAAGTCTAAATAAAGGAGAGTGGAGAAAAGGCTCAAAAAGGCCTGACCCTTGATTTCCTTCATGCGCTCATTGCAAGTCCCTGAGCCCCTACGAGATACTTTCTATTGGTTATGTGGACTCTGACTATGGTAGAACTGGGGGTGCTGAAAATTGGCTTTTTTACTCCTATCTTTTGAGATGTATTCTCCTTGTACATATGTGTTTATGAACACAGACATAAAACTCTTTTCTAATTATACTGTTATTTTGGATATTTGCACATCTGCATGAGGATTCCATGAGGAAAGCACACACACACACACACACAAACACAACATAAATTTTCCAAATTTGGCATATTTCTTCATCATGTTCTCTGAGGGCTTCACATTCTAATTCCCTTACGGAGGAAGGATTCATGCTGATTCACTTGAATAAATTCATAAGCAATTTACTAGGTTGGAGATGTGAGAACAAACACAACTAGGAGAAGAGGAAGACAGAAAAAAAAACCCTCAGAATTAGTGAAATTTTTCCATATGGTTTCTAGAACAGAAAGAATGATGGAAGTGGAGAGAAATACAAATATTGGGGGAAATGAAACTATCCCTATTCCATGAATCAAACCTAGGCTGAGCCCACACATCTGTGGGACACATACAGGTAGGCACACAAACCCAATAAAGGAATGAATGTCAGTCACTCTTTTATGCTATTTCACTGTGAAGAATCCAAACCATGGCCTGATTGTGGCTCCATATCGAAATACTATAAAAAAGCAGAGAGGACTGTTTTGCCAAATTTTGCATTCTTGTTCCAAGTTCACAAGTCCACTTTTGAATTCCCCATGAGAGTCATGGATTGTAAGCTCAGTTGGCGTGAGTGAAGGGGTGTACCTTTCCTTGATACTGTTGTTCTGAGCTTGTGGATAGTCATGAACTTTTCATTTTATGTGATCTCATGGGTAAGAGAACTGCACACCTGCTTGGCTCACACTAAACTACATTTTTTTAAAGTCAAAATACATAACAGATGCACCAGCGGATTTCATTCTGAGAGGAATTTGCCTATAAATTTAGACAGTTAACACATCCCCCACAGTCACAATCCTATCCTTAACCATAATTATGATATAGATGGGGAAAACTGGCATTGTGTGTTTCACATGGAAATGAATCCAATATATTTTCTACATACTTGTTGGATATGCTCAATAAAACATACTGCACATATATTTAAAATATGAGACAGCTTTATAAATGGTATTAGAAATACAACCTAGTTAAATATTTCAAATAACAGGAACAGTGGACAGGTGACATTTTATTTGCAAATCTTTTCAGAACATATCAGGACCACCAAATATGTCAGACCAATCTTGAAACTTATTTCCTCCAGGAAAACTCCGTCAACTAGTAAGAGAGTGCTGGTGAAGCCCCCTGATGTGGACATTCCACCAATTCTCTGTGCTCACAGGTCTTCTGAGTATGATTGGCTCTACAGAGTCAAAAGCCATCATTTACTCATTCTGTTCTTATCAAAATAATCATCTTGTGCCACTGCTCTTGTTTGAGATAGTAGGTTTTACACCCTAAGTTTCCCAGACTTCACTCATTAGTGTACTGCTAGTAAAATGTTTTCCAAATGCAAATACTCTCTGTACAATAATTTCATTTTGAAAAGGTAAGTGTGTTACCAGTATAGATGAGATATTACTATTTTCCATAAACGGTATAAAGAGTATTTATAAAGAGTATTTATAATACTTATAGCTCTAAATCAATAAAAGTGAAGTCATTTAATTCCAGATTGAGACATGTGTCGGCTGAAGCCAGTCTAAAACTAGCTCGTTTACCATTGTGTAAAAACAAAATAGTAAGTGTTAGAGAGATGTTAAGGCTTAACAGTACCAATCTGAGACTTGTCTTTGGTGTAAGCAGAGTGTAACCGATGTGATTCTGCAATCTGTATTTGGGGTAAAAATGGGAATTCATAACCCACTTGAATCTAATGTATGAAATATGATATGTCAAGAGCTTTGTAATGTTTTTAACAACCAATAAAAAAATAAAAAATAAAAATTAAAAAAAAAACTAGAAATTCTTTAGAAGATTTCTTAGAGCAATTAAAATGGAGTATTTTCAACCATATTTATTAGGTATCAAAAATGGTAAAATAGCTCATGAAATAATAACCCAACCCAGCTAATTAAATAATTATGTGTCACCAATGATTGAGTCACATAGTTGGGTACACTATACCCTATCAATGTACAAAATTTCAGTCATATCAGATACCCGCCAGAGTCATGCTCGGCCTAGACCTGCCTCGCTGAACTGTGTGGGAGCTCAGGCTCAGGGTAGGCCTGAGTCCATCCCACCACCAAGAGATAACCAAGCTCAGACCTGCCTCACTGATGTGTATGGGAGCGAGGATTCAGGATAAGCTTGGGCCTGCCCTCCTCTCCATCACCACCACCTGGGAGCCCAGGTATAAACCACTTCAATGAGCATCTTGCAGCAGGCATCCCAAAGACTGTGTAAGGCCACCCTTTTAGACCCATCTGTGAAAGATGTTATATCCATCTTGGTGCACCTCCACTGCCACTGCTATGTTGAGTTACCTGCTGCTATTGCCAATACCACCTATAATTGCAGTAGCATTCATCCTGGGACACTGGCAGGGTCTGGAAGTCCAACACCAAGGTGAGATACAGATAATCTTCTCAAATACTACAAGGTTATAGGGTAGAAACTGTAATACCACAGATTCACACTGCAAGTAAGGAAATCACATAGACAACATGAAACAAAAAGGAGGAAAGTGCCCAGGATACTATAGTAACAGAATACATGGACAGCACAGTTGATGAAATGTCAGAGAAAGAAATCAGAATGTTCATAATTAAAATAATTTTTGAATTAAAGAATAACCTAAATGAGCAAATATAGAAAAAAAATGATCATTCCAATAAAGAGAAAAGAGAGCAAATACAGGCAACAATTGAGGACATCAATAAACAGATAAGGGAGCAAATATAGGCATCTATTGATCTCACCAGCAAAGAGATATGGGAGCAAATAAAATTAGCAAAATATTACTTCAAGAAAATCTCTCTTCAAGAAAGAGAGAGATTCTGAAATAAAAAAGTAAGAAATCCTTGAAATGAAGAAAACAATAAATCAAATAAAAAACTCAATAGAAATCATCACCAACAGAGTAGATCACTTGGAAGACAGAAGATCAGATGATAAAGAAAAAATATATAATCTGGAAAATAAAGTTGACTACACAGCAAAGATGGTAAAAAACCATGAGCAGAACATCCAAGAATTATGGAATATTAAAAAAAATACATATAAGAGTTATTAGGATAGAGGAAGGTACAGAGTTACAAACCAAAGGAATGCACAATCTCCTCAATGAGATAATATCAGAAAATTTCCCAGACATGAAGAATGAGTTGGAAAATCAAATACAAGAGGCTTACAGGACACCAAATGTACAAAACACAACAGATCTACACCAAATCATATTATAATGAAAATACCTAGCATACATAATAAGGACAGAATCTTAAAGGCTGAGAGAGAGGAATCAGATCACATATAGGGAAAGACCAATTGGTATCTAGATGTTGGGGATGCAAATCAAGTCAAGATGGTGCCTGGCACTTTGAAAGGAGGAGTGGTTTATGAAGCAACGCCAGCGAGCCATTAAGATGATGAGGATTCCTTATTGGCTGACTGCTGTATCTAGATGATGTTAATTAAGTTAAGCTGTGTGCAATTAGTTAAGCATATATACCTCTGCTGTCCGGCAGAGAAGCGGCTCCTGCTACCTTGGGTGCCCGCTACTTTGAGTTCTCACTCAGTTCCCGCTGAGTTCACTAGCAATAAAGTTCCCGCTTCAACCTTCAAGTTGCTGTCACCTCTCGGTTATTTTGCCCAGCATATGGTGGCCTATACGGGGAGTGCCTGAAGCTTGGGGGTAAGTGACAAAGTAAACTGCTAGCCCCTGAGGGCAGGGCGAGAGGATGGGTGACCATTTCAAGATTCTTCTTTTGTTTCGTTTTTGTTTCAAGCTGCCTATCCCTAGAAATAAATAGAATGGGAGAAAAGTTGTTCGCCCCTGAGGAAGAGATAGAGATAGACCACGGATGCATATAGCAAGATAGAAAAATTGATATAATGAATTTTTGTTGCATTTTTATTTCGTTTTGTCTCGGTTTTGTTTTGCATTATCTTAGTGAGCAGTATCTTCGTCACGGAAATATGGGATTAAAAATTAGTAAGAACCAAACCGAAAGGGCGTTAAATAAATTGCTAAAGGAAGGAGGCATCTCAGTAAAATCAAGAACAATTAGGGCATACGTTAAGACAATACAAAAATGTAGCCCATGGTTCATTAAAAAGGGGTTATTAAATATATCACAATGGAATGATCATGGTGAATATTTTAAAAAGATAGAAAAGGAAAGCCCAGGAACTCTGCCATTTGGCACATTACCGTTATGGACGTTGATACAATCTTGTTTGCTTAGTCAGGGAGAGGACATTTTAGATCAAGTGAAAGAAGAAGTCTCTTGAGTTAGTCAGGAGAAGAAAGTTTAGAGAAGGAAGGGCTATCGGGGGAAAAGTTACAATGGGAGGTTGCTACTATCACCAGAGGGCATAAGTATTCAACCAACAGCTGCACCTATGGAGACAATATATGCTGGGTGGCCCCCAACCCCCATAGTTGATAGATGGGATCCTGAGACAGGACCTCAAAGATTAGCATGCCCTGTATTTGAGGAGGCAGGAGGGCAGCAAATTCACCATGCTTTAGATTTCAAAACAGCGAAGCAGCTGAAAGAGGCTGTAACAACCTATGGTCCTCAAGCCCCTTTCACTGTAAGTATGGTCGAATCCATTACCAACTTGAACATGAAGCCAGTAGATTGGGCTAGTATGTGCAGAGCTGTGCTAAATGGAGGATAATTTTTGCTGTGGAAGATTGCCAATCAGGAATTTTGTATGGAGATGGCTAAGCAAAATGCAGCAGCCAGTTATCCTCACAGAAATCTAGAGATGTTGCTAGGAGAGGGACCTTATGAGGGTCAGTAGCAACAAATTCAATATGATACTGCCATATATTCACAAATCACTTCAGCTGCGGTTAAGGCATGGAAAACTTTACAAGGACATGGTCAATTATCTAAGGTAATACGAGGAACTAATGAACCTTACGCTGAATTTTTAGATAGGCTTATACAAACAGCTACCAGAGTCTTTAGGGATGCAGAACAAGCGATGCCATTAGTGAAACAGATGGTCTTTAAACAAGCCAATAAATGGTGTAGGTAGGCCATTAGACCATGGAAACATAGAGATTTAAACACATATAGTAAATTATGTAGGGACATTAATGAACAGGGGCAAGTCTTGGCAGCTGCAGTACAACAGGCTTTAGGTGTCAGGCCAAAAACATGCTACAATTGTGGATAAACAGGACATTTTAAAAGGAGTTGCCCCATAGGAGGAGGGTTTAACAAAACTGGGTATGAGCAAAGAGGTAGAATACCGGGTATTTGCCCACAATGTCATAGAGGGAGACATTGGGCTTATGAACGCCGTTCTCAGACTACTGTAGAGGGTACTCCATTGTCAAGAAATGGACAAGGACCAGGTGTTTACCCATGATATCATGGAGGAAAACATTGGACTCCATTGCCAAAAAACAGACAGGGGGGGACCAATGCTCCAGGGCCCACGACAACAAATAGATGGGGCATTGGAGGAACCCAGCAACACCATCAGGGTAGTGCCCAGGACAAATTATCCATTAGATCCCTCATTAGACAAATGCCGCAGTCCGGCTGCAGCAAAATAACCGGGGGGTGACGAACAACTTGTGTACATTGATACAGCAGGAGTTGGAGCCGTTTATTGTAGGACAACAGAGGTATTTATACATTCCACACAGCTTATTTTAATTAACATAAAATATATACAGCAGTCAACCAATAAGGAATCTCCACACTTAATGGCTCGCTGGCGCCACCTCACAAACCACTCCCCCTGGCAAAATACCAGGTGCCATCCTGACTTGTTTACAGACTCTAACATTTCCCCCTTTTGTTTAATTTAAATAACGACCATAGTGGTTTTTACACAAACACCATAAATAATCCGCTACAAGCAGAAGGGGAGGATACAAAATGCCACAATACCAAGCCAATTGATGGCTCCATGCAAGAAGCCCTTAGAAAAATTATACCAGCAATGAAACCATTAGCAAAGATACCGAGTTACAATTTGTTGTAGATTATAGTTTGTTGTCTCAGTCCAGGTAAAGCAGTGTCTCAATAGATTAACTCACAGTCCAGGTAAATCATAGTCCAGGTAAGTTCTGTAGGCAGCTAGCTTAAATCACAGTCCAGGTAAGTTCTGTAGGCAGGTAGCTTGATCCAAAGTCTTGTCCGGTTCTCAGCAACACTGGAAATTCTTCCACCTTCATCTTCACTGGCACTGGGACGAAGGCAGGAACTCCGGATGGCTAAAGAAAATCCTGTAGTATTCCAGTAGGCACTAATAAAACAACCTTCTGAACAATTTAGTACATTATCTCAAGTTTTTTTTACATTTGAAATAAGCCTTAATAGTGCTCATTACTCATTAGCTTTTAGGTGTGGGAGAACCATTGTACTTACTGGCCTTGGAAATGATCAAACTTCAGGGACGCAGGCGTCTTCCGCCTACAGCTTCCCAGGCAGCCACAGATGGCCCTGGGGAGAGTCTAGGGAGTGTTCCAGACTCAAACTGCCACTGGGCACAGGGAGCAAGAGCCTGCGAGACTGTGCATCCGGGTCAGGTCTGGATTTGGGCTCCAGCAGTGGCATCCCGTTCCCCGGGCGGGGACCGGGGAAGAGCCAGCTGCCATTGCTTGGAAAGTCCTTGCTGCACCGTGACCAGCTTGTATACGCAGCAGCCTCCATGCGGCTTCACACACCCTCTGATAACTAAACATATTTAGCAATAGCCTTTTGCTGCAACCTTTTATCTGATAATCCTTCTTTTTCTGAACTTTCTTTTTTCTGACTAGAGTTCCTGGGCTTCCGTCAACACATGCCCTAACTATTCTTGGTTCCACTGGGGTGCCTTCTTCTCTTAGTAATTTATTTCTCACCCCTTCCATATTTTCATCACAAAGACAATACAATACACCAAGACAAACAAAACACAAACATACTGTATCAATCTTTTCCATTTTCTCAAAATGGCCATTTTTCCTCTTGCCCTATCTGCTCCCGTCCTATCTATGGACAGGCAGCGTTTTTCCTCGTCACTTACCCCCGAGTGTCCCGGGGCTCCCCATAACGGGGCACCATCTGCCACAGTCCGGCTGCAGCAGAATAATCCGGGGGTGAGGAGGAACTTGAGTAGATTGATACAGCAGGAGTAGGAGCCATTTATTGTAGGAAAACAGAGGTATTTATACATTCCACACAGCTTATCTTAATTAACATAAAATAGATACAGCAGTCAACCAATAAGGAATCTCCACACTTAATGGCTCACTGGCACCACCTCACAAACTACTCCCCCTGGCAAAATACCAGGCACCATCCTGACTTGTTTACAGACTCTAACAGACAAACCAGAGGGAGTGCAGGGTTGGACATCTGCACATCCACCAGAGCAGTACTAACTCCAGAGATGGGAGTTCAAAAATCATTCCCACAGGGGTAAAAAGACCTCTTCCCCAAGGAATAGTAGGCTTATTATTAGGATGCAGTTCTTCTACTCTAAAAGGACTTATGATAAGTCCTGGGGTAATTGATCCTGATTATAAAGGTGAAATAAAAATTATAGCCAGTTCTCCAAGAGATATATCAGTAATTTCACCAGGAGACAGATCGCACAGTTATTAATAATACCCAGCCTGCATGATAAATTTTCCAGTCGTACTGTAGAAAGAGGTTCCAGGGGATTAGGCTCCACAGATATAGATTGGGCTATGCTTTCTTTAAATTTAGACTCTTGGCCCATGCTAAAATTAAACATACAAGGACATGAATTTAATAGGCTACTGGATACAGGTGCAGACATTAGCATTATCTCTCGCTAAGAATGGCCAAAACATTGGCTGTTACAAGAAGCCACTCAAACGCTTCAAGGCCTAGGAATGGCAACTAATACCCATAGAAATGTGATGGTATTAGATTGGAAGGATCCTGAAGGATGTGAAGGAACTATACAGCCATATGTATTGGATCATCTTCCTATAAATTTATGGGGACGAGATGTTCTAGATCAATTAGGTTTAACATTAACAAATAACATCAATTCAAATGCACCCACTATTATGGCTAGACAAGGTTATAGGAAAGAAATGGATTAGGAGAACAAGGGCAAGGTATAGTGGCACCAATACAAACAGATCAAAAAACAGATAAACATGGACTGGGTTTTCGGGAGGGGTCACTGAGACAATAAAAAATACCTGGAAATCAGAAAGGCCAGTATGGGTTCCTCAGTGGCCCCTGACTAAAGAAAACATACAAGCAGCCCATGACCTGGTCAAACAACAATTAGCGGAGGGACATATACAACCTTCTGTATCTCCCCATAATACTCCCATTTTTGTCATCAAAAAGAAATCTGGTAAATGGATATTATTGCAAGATTTAAGAGCTATTAATAACGAGATGGTTATCATGGGACCTGCTCAATCAGGGATTCTTCAATTGTCTGCTTTGCCAAAAACCTGGTATGTTTTAGTTATAGATATTAAAGATTGTTTTTTTTTTCAATTCCAATTCATCCTGAAGATAGTCCACGTTTTGCATTTACTGTCCCTGTGCTGAATCATGAAGGTCCTGATCAGAGATATGAATGGAAAGTACTCCCTCAAGGGATGGCTAACAGCCCAACTATGTGTCAAATTTATGTTAACAAAGCAATCCAGCCACTTAGAAATCAAAATCCTAAACTATAAATATTTCACTATATGGACGATGTATTATTAGCACACAAAGTTAAAAACACATTGTTAGAATGTTATGCTATACTTACAAATTTATTAAAAAATTATAATCTAGAGATAGCAATAGATAAAGTACAATTAAATTTTCCGATTAATTATTTAGGAGTTCTATTATCCTCGACCATGGTCCATCCACCAAAAATTCAAATATGAGTACATCAACTTAAATCACTTAACAATTTTCAAAAATTGTTAGGAGACATAAATTGGATAAGGCCTTATCTAGGCATACCAACAGGAGAGTTGGGACCTTTATTTGATATCCTAAAAGTTCCATTGGGTCCAAATTCACCCCGCATGTTAACGCCTGAAGCAAGAAAGACATTAAAACTCATTGAAAAATATATGGAAAATTTGCATTTGGGTAGAATTGATATAAGTTTGCCTTTATTATTTATTGTACTGTCAACAAAAAATATTCCTACAGGAGTATTTTGGCAAGAAGGTCCATTATTATGGATACATTTATCTTATTCACCTAACACTATTCTTACTAGGTATCCTGAGGCTGTAGGACAATTAATAGTCAAATTAATAAAAGCATCAAAGGGAGTGTTTGGAATTTCTCCTAACAAAATTATCACTCCATATACTATGGATCAAATTATTGAGTTAGCTAATTAATTAAATACTTGGGCAATAATTATGTGCAAATCTATTTGTTCATTTGATAACCACTTACCAGCTAATCCTTTGTTGTCTTTTTGGTCCTCACATCCTGTAGTTTTTCCAAAAATGACAAGAAAAACACCTATCATGAATGCTCCAAATATATTCACTGATGGGTCAAATAATGGTACAGCAGCAGTAATTACCCCTGATCAAGCTTTTACATTTTTAGTACCCAAACAATCAGCTCAAAAGGTAGAGCTTAATGCAGTATTACAAGCTTTTGTGATGTTTAAAGATTCTGTATTTAATTTATTTTCTGACAATTTGTATATAGTTAATGCTATAAATTCCCTTGAAGATGCTGGTAGGATTTCCCCTTCCTCTACTGTTTTCTCTTTGTTTTCTGCTATACAATGTTTAATCTGGGATAGAAAATATCCATTCCTTATAGGACATATCAGGGCACATGCAGGATTGCCTGGAGCCCTTAGTTTGGGCAGTGATTTAGCAGATAAAACCACACATGACATACATATTTTTTCTATACTAGAAGAAGCTACAAATTTACACATATTCTCCATGTCAATGCTAATACCTTGCAAAAGCATTTTAGAATAACTAAGGAACAGGCTAGACATATAATAAAACAATGTCAAAATTGTGTGACCTTTTTACCACAAGTTAATCTTGGAATCAATCCTAGAGGACTGATAGCTAATCATATATGGCAAATGGACATCACACACTTGCCAGAATTTGGAAAATTAAAATATCTACATGTTACAGTTTATACTTCTTCCGGATATTTAACGGGCTCCCTTCATACTGGAGAAAAATCTAAAGATATTATATCTCATTGTTTAAGAAATTTTGCCACTGTGGGCATTCCAAATTAGTTAAAAACAGAAATGGCCCTGGCTATACTTCTCCTTCTTTTAAACAATTTTGTTCATCATTTGACATTACTCACATAAGAGAAATCCCGTATAACCCACAGGGACAAGGCATAGTTGAAAGAGCTCATCAAACTATTAAAATGTATTTATTAAAACAAAAAGAGGGAATTGGGAAGGGATATAAATCCCCCAAAGATAAACTTAACATAACCCTTTTTACTTTAAACTTTATAAATTTGGATTCATCAGGACTTAGTGCTGCAGAAAGGCACATGTGTCCAAAAAATGTACATAAGCCAAAGGTGCTTTGGAAGGATATTCTAACTGGACAATGGAAAGGTCCTGACCCAGTGATTGTCTGGAGTCGGAGGTCTGTTTGTGTGTTTCCACAGGGAGAACAGCAGCTGATTTGGATTCCAGAAAGACTAACTAAAGTGATTTCTACAGACCGAAATGAAGATGATTTGGCTCAAATCCATAACAGCTGATATTCAGAACTCCAGTTTAGCCATCCGTACATCTGAGATAATGGTTCTCCTACACCTGGAGGCTAATGATTAATGAGCACCATTAAGGCCTATTTCAAATGTAAAAAACCTTGAGGCTTATTTGTGGAAATACCTTCAAACCCATATGCAAGTTACAGGAAGGATGGCTGTCAAAAGAAGATTCAAAACCAGGTGGTAGCCAGGATGCTTTTTTCTATTTTATTTTTTGAGCTCATAAAGACTTAGGTCAATGTTTTTCTGATCAGTTTTATTTTTTAATCAACTGTGGAGTTTTAAAACATTGCAATGGAGATTTTACCTATGAAAAGCTACAAGGCGTTTACTGTTGTGTTATGTGTGCACACTTGTGTTATGTGTTGTACGTCTGTATGTGCGTATGTCCATATATCAGGAGTGCTCATGAAAAAAATGGATCCAAATATTTTTTATTCATGTGATTTAAACAGTTTAATTTAAGTTGGGTATTGTTTTAATATGTGAACAAAAAAGGAGGTTAACAGATCTGTTTACTTTCACCTTTCCTTTTCATTATATCTAATAATTCTGTTCAGAATAATGTACAAAATTGTTTACAAAATTGTTTTCTTAGTGCCTGCTGGTATGCTGCACATTTTTTTAAGCCATTCTTGCCAGAATTCCTACCTTAAGACAAAAATAGAAGAATTTCCAGTATTACTTAAAAACCAAATGAGACTTCGGAATTTCAGCTACCATCATCACAGCTATTACTGTTTCTGCTGCTACTACTACAGCTTCTGCGACAGCTATCATACAAACTGTACAAACTGTTGCATCAATATTTACTTCAAGAAGAAATAGACATATTAATGGATTCCTTTGCTTTAAGCTGCTTGCGGAACTTACCTGGACTGTGTATCACTTATATGCATTATGAACTGATACAACAAATTGTAATAGTACCAGGGTATCTTTGCTGACGGTGTCATCTGTGGTACAGTTTTTCCAGGGGTTACTCACTTGAAGCAGTCAATGGCTTGGTATCCTGGAATTTTGTATCCTCCTCTTTCTGCTTGTGACAGGTTGTTTTGTTTGAAAACCACTATGCTTGTTATCCACAAGTATGAATAAGTGTGTTGGGCCAGTAGTCAAAGATGGGTAAGATCCAATTACAATGGTACCAACCTAAGACAGGAGGCTGACGATTTGAGGTCAGACCATCCAATGACGGGTAAGGACCATATGTAGTATTGGACAACCTAAAACAGGCACAGTCCCTAAGCCACATACTTGTTGTTTAATAAAACAAAAGGGAGGAGATGTTGGGTATGCAAATCAAGTCAAGATGGTGCCTGGCACTTTGCCAGGAGGAGTGGTTTGTGAAGCAACGCCAGCGAGCCATTAAGATGATAAGGATTCCTTATTGGCTGACTGCTGTATCTAAATGATGTTAATTAAGTTGAGCTGTGTGCAATTAGTTAAGCATATATACCTCTGCTGTCCTGCAGAGAAGCTGCTCCTGCTACATTGGGTGCCCGCTACTTTGAGTTCTCACTCAGTTCCCGCTGAGTTCACTAGCAATAAAGTAGTTCCCGCTTCAACCTTCAAGTTGCTGTCCCCTCTCAGTTATTTTGCCCAGCCAGACTATGGCAGTATCTCAACAGATTTTTCCACCCATACCCTCAAAGCCAGGAGATCCTGGAACAGCATGTATAAAGTTCTGAAAGAAAACAGATGACAACCAAGACTCTTATATATATCCAGCAAAAAATAAGCTTTAGATTTGATGATGAAATAATAAACTTTCATGATAAACACAAGAATTTACAGCTAGAAAGCCTGCACTATGGAACATCCTATGCAAAATATTCCACAAAGAGGAAATGAAAAACAATGATGAAAATCAGCAGAAGGAAGTATTACTCGAAAGGAAAACCTAGTCAGAGGAGAAACAAAGTCATGTTAAATACCAAAAATAAACAAAAATGTCTGGCAATACAACTCTCATGTCTCAATAGTACCCTGAATGTTAATGATCTAAACTCACAAATCAAAAGACATAGACTAACAGAATGGATCAAAAAACAAAACAAAAAAACAAACAAAAAAAAATGCCCAACATTATGCTGCCTCCAAGAGACTCATCTCATTGGAAAAGACATTCATAGACTGAAGATGAAAGTTTGGAAAAAATCATACCACTCACATGAACAGCAGAAGCAAGCAGGGCTTTCCATCCTCATATCAAATAAAGTAGACTTCAAACCAAAGTTAATCAAAAGGGATAAAGAAGGATATTTCATACTGCTTAAGGGAACCATTCATCAAAATGATATAAAAAGAATGACAAAACACTAGAAAAATTAGGGATAACAGGAACATATCTCAACATTGTACAAGCTATGTATGCTAAGCCCCAGGCCAACATCACTCTAAATGGAGACAAATTGAAAGAATTCCCTCCAAAAACAGGAACTAGACAGAGATGCCCTCTTTCACCACTTCTATTTAACATAGTTCTTGGAACACTGGCCAAAGCAATTAGATAGATGAAAGAAATTAAAGGGATACAGATAGGTAAAGAAGAAGTCAAATTACCATTATTTGCTGACAATATGATTCTATACCTAGAAGACCCAAAAAATTCCACCAGAACACTTTTAGAACTAGTAAATGAGTTCAGCAAAGTAGCAGGATACAAAATCAACACCAGTAAACCAAAGGCATTTTTGTATATCAGTGACAAATCCACTGAAAGGAAAACTACCCCATTTACAATAGACTCAAAAAAAATTAAAATACTTGGAATAAAGAAAGAGGTGAAAGACCTCTACAATGAAAAGTAAAGCATGTTAAAGGAAGAAATGTTAAAGAAAACCTTAGAAGATGGCAAGATCTACCTGGTTCATTGATAAGCGGAATTAATATTGTCAAAATGATTATACTACAAAAGCACTACACAGATTTAATGCAATTCCAATCAAAATCCCCATGACATTCCTCATTGAAATAGGCAAATTAGTAATAAAATTCATCTGGAAAAATAAGGGACCCATAATAGATAAAGCAATCCTGAGCAAGAAGATGCAGGTGGCATCACTATACCAGACCTTAAACTATACTAAAGAGCAATAGTAACAAAACCAGCATGGTATTGGCACCAAAATAGACTTGTAGACCAATGTTACAGAATAGAGGACACAGAGACTAACTGACATAATTACAGTTATCTTATATTAGACAAATGTGCAAAAAACAAACATTGGAGAAAAGATATTCTCTTCAATATATGGTGCTGTGAAAACTGGAAATCCATATGCAACAAAATGAAATTAAAATTTTATCTCTCACCATGCAAAAAAAAATCAGCTCAAAGTGGATCAAGGATCTAGAAATTAAACTAGAGACACTGTGTCTATTAGAAGAAAATGTTGGTCCAAATCTTCATCATGGTGGATTAGGCCCCAACTTCCTTAATAAGACTCCTATAGCATAAGAATTAAAATCAAGAAGCAATAAATGGAATGGATTCAAACTAAAAAAAAAAAACTTCTTCTCAGTAAAAGAAACAATCAGTGAAGTTAATGGAGAGCCTAAAATTGGGGAGCAAATTTTACCACATTCACATCAGATAGAGCACTAATCTGTAGCATATATAAAGAACAAAAAAAAATCTTAACACCAAAAACCAAATAACCCAATTAATAACTGGGCCACAGAACTGAACACACAGTTCTTAGAAGATATACAATCAAACAAAAAAATAGGAAAAAATTACAACATCTCTAGTAATTAGAGAAATGCAAATCAAAACTACTGTAATATTCTCACTCCAGTCAGAATGGCAACTATTGTTATAAACAAAAGGGCTGGGGATGTGGCTGAGTGTTCAAGCATTCAACTAGCACTTGTGAGGTCCTGGGTTCAATTCTCAGCATCACATAAAAATAAATAAATTAAACAACTTATATATATATATATATATATATATATATATATATATATATATATATATATATAGAATACAAACAACAATAAGTGTTGGGTAAAATGTGGGGGGAAAGCACACTCATACATTGCTGGTGGGACTGCAAATTGGTGCAACCAATATGGAAAGCAGTATGGAGAACCCTTGGAAAACTGGGAATGGAACCACCATTTGACCCAGCTATGTCGCTCCTTGGTCTATACCCAAAGGACTTAAAAACAGCATACTACAAGGATATAGCCACATCAATGTTTTTATCAGCACAATTCACAATATCAAAACTGTGGAACCAAATTTGATGCCCTTCAGTAGATGAATGGATAAAGAAAATGTGGTGTATATACACAATGGAATATTATTCAGCATTAAGCTAGAATAAAATCATGGCATTTGCAGATAAATGGATGGAGTTGGAAAATATAATGCTAAGTGAAGTTAGCCAATCCCAAATACACAAGTGCTAAATGTTTTCTCTGATTTAAGGATGCTGATTCATAATGCAGTGTTGGGGGTGGGGCATGGGAGGATTACATGAGCTCTAGATAGGGCAAAGGGAAAAAGGGAGGGAGTGGGAAGGAGGGGTCATGTGGGTAGGAAAGATGGTTGAATGAGATGGACATCATTACCCTAAATACATGGATGAAGACACAAATAGCATGACTCTACTTTGTGTACAGCCAGATATATGAAAAATTGTGCTCTATCTGTGTAATGTGAATTGTAATGATTCTGATGTCATATATAACTAATTAAAAGAAATGAAAAAATGCAGCCATCTGTATACAATATAATGTGATGTACAGAGAGTAATATTTTATATGATAAAAATAACTAACATTTACATTTATTTGAACTTCAAAACCACTTAAAATATTAGTGATAGATACATTTCTGATTACTTTTGTGGGTTAATAAATGAAAGTGGAGATATAGGGGATTTCTGGTAAGATTCTATATCTCCATCTGGATTGTACTTAGATACATGAATGTGTTTAGTTTGAGAAAATATATCCAGCTGTATATTTAACTTATGTGAAAGTTTCTGTGGAGTAATATGCATCAACAGAACATTATTCAACATAATAATGAAAAGATTAAAGCTGTACTTGCTTACTTAGGGTGAAGTTCATAAGGAGAATGGCCTCATGATAACTAGATTCCAGTGGTCTGCTATAGATAGCTTGTGAGAACCAACATTTACATTTCTGACAGCATTGCTCATCGAATCACATAAACTCATAGTTAAATAAGATATTTTTTTAAAATAATAGGAAATATAATTAATAATTTCTAAGTATTTTACTATTACATATTACATATAGTCTTGAAGTTATTTTTTATTTCCAAAATGGAAAAACTATAATATTGTCTTACTCCAAATCTCTTTCAAACTGTTTATGGACATCAGGTTGTTACCTTAGCTTATCCATAATAGGAATATTTATACCACAAAAATCATTACATAATATAAATCACGAAAAACTTTACCCCTAGAGAGAGCATTTTTAAACTTTTATAGAAGAACACTGCTAAACCCAGTATTTTGATATAGAACAACACTGCTAAACCCAGTGTTTTGACAATGATAGAAGTAATTTATAGTGCATATAACTGTAAAAAGACTGATATTAAAAAATACAAGAAAAACTGAAAATAAAAAAGATAGACCCCCAAACCGAAAAATAGACAAATGACCTGAAATTTACAAGTGTTGATAGTTATTTAAAAATGTATCAAAATATGTTCTACTTCATTGTTCTTTAGGAAAATGTAAATTAAAATCATTAAAATATATAAATATATCAGTATCTAAAATAAGATTGAGAAATCTGAATATTGGTGGCAACATGAGAAAATTTAAACTTTTATATTCTTCTGGTAAAAGTATAAATTTGTGCAAACATTTTGAAAAACCATGTAGCAACATTTTATAAAAAAATGTGAATATCCTATTACCTAGCAACTGCCTTTCCAGGTATGTAGTCAAGAAAAAAGTCCATTTATTTTAGCTATAAAGTGTTCACAAGAACCCTGATAATAATCTAAAACTGAAAACACATATCCACCAACAATAGTCAGAATAACTACATGTAATAACTTAATGTATCACAATGAAAAAGATACTCACAAATAGTGCAATACTCTTACAAAATTAAAATTGAAAAAATAATTCAGTCACAAGATGAACACAAAATAGAATTACAGTTATGAGATTACAATCTAAGCTGTCAAAAGAAAGGATAGTGTTACATTTGTGAGGGTAGCAATTGAGAGGAAGAACAGAGAGAGATAGAATTATTGTAAATACATATTCAACAACATAGTACCATTTATATAAACAAATATCAATACTTCTAAAGGGAGAAATTGACAGTGCAACAATTATAGGAGACTTCAATACCCCAAATTCAATAATGAATAAAACATCCAGGACAAAATAATGAGATAGCTGAATTGTACAGCACTATAGACCAAATAGACTTAGCAAACACATACAGAGCATTTCACCAAATACTGACAGAATACACATTCTTTTCTAGAAAATAGAGAAGATTCCCTAGAATAGATTATATATTATGTCATAAGATAAATCACAACAAGTTTATGAAGATTGAAACTATATAAAATCTCTTCATATCAATAACAGAAGGAAAACATAAAAATACCACAATATGTAGAAACTAAACAACATACAGCTGAAAAAATATTGTATAAAAGAGAAAATCAGAGAGAATTTAAAAATCCAGAAGACAAATGAAAATTAAAGTTCAACTTACCAAAACACATGGGATACAATAAAAGCATTATAGAAGAGGAAACTGGGGAAAGGTAACTACATGGCATAAAATACCTCCATGAAAAAAGAAGAAAGAGCTCAGTTTTTAAAATCCTAACTTTACAACCTAAGGAACTAAAAAAGTAAAAAAAAATGGAATACATTTAAGAAGAAAGAGTTCACAATTGAAGTAGGAATAAATTAAAGAACAGAAAGCAATAAAAAAATCAATAAAACTGAAGTGCAGTTTTTGAAAAGATAACATCAACAAGACTTTAGCTAGATGAATGAAAAAAAGAGCAAGACAAATAAAGAAAAAGAAAAAGAAGAAAAGTTAGAAATAAAAGGCAAAACATTACAATAGCTACCACAGAAATTGAAAGGATTATAAGAGGCTATTATGAAAAATTTGGTACCAACAAGTTGGCTAGTCTGGAAGAAATGGGTTAAATCCTATATAAACATACAACCTACAAAACTTGAATCAGATAGAAAAAGAAAACCGATATAAACAAAGAACAGTTGAATCAATAATCAAAAATGTTCTGACAAACTAAAGCCCAGGACCAGATGGCTTCATGGATGAATTTTATCAAATATTCAAATAATAACCAATACAAACCTTGCTTATACTCTTCCACAAACAAAAAGGAGGAACACTCCAAACTTTGGAATCACCATCAGTCTTATTGCAAAAATAAAGATAACACACAATAAAAGACAACTACCCACTGATATCCACAATGACCATAGACGCACAAATCCTTACAAATCAGATTCAATAATACAGTGAGAGAACACACCATGTTCATGCAGGATTTATCGCTGGGATCATAGATTGTTTAAATATCGGAAAATAAATCAACGTGAAACACAATCTTAACAGAAAGAAAGAACAATCACATGACCTAACAATACATGTAGAAAAGTCATTTTAATAATTTTAACATCTTATCCTAATAGAAAAAAAATAAATCTGTATTATAACAAAATTATAAGGTATTGATAAAGGACATTTAAAATAATTGAGTGAAAGACATTTTATGTTCATTCATGGATTGGAAAAAATAATATTGTCAAAATATCCACACTGCTGTGCCACAGGATATAAAGAACACAGAATGGAGAAATGAAAGGCTTTTCAATAAATGACATCAAAAACTGAATATCCACATGCAAAAAAATGAACTCATGTCATACACTAAAATCAACTCAAATGGATTCAAAATTTATTATAAAACTTGAAACTGTAGAACTCTTACAGGGGAAAAAATGGAGAAAACTCTCTTGACTTTGACCTTGGTAACAATTTTTCTTTTTGAGAATTACACCTGTTGTGATTTAGATATAGTGTCCCCCAAAAGCTTATGTGTGAAAAAATGTAAGAAAGTTTGGAGGAGAAATGATTGGGTTATAGCCCTAATCCAATCAGTGACTTAATACCTGATATGATTAACTGAGTGGTAACTGGAGGCAAGTTAGGTCTGACTGGAGGAAGTTGTTCTTTGGAGGTGTGGCTCTGGGGTATAGATTTTTATCTAGTAAGTGGAGGTCTCTCTCTCTCTCTCTGCTTCCTGATCAATGCATGAGCTGTGTCCTGCAACTCTTCCTCCATGATGTTCAGCCTCACCTTGAGCCCAGAGAACTGAGCCTGCTGTCTATGGATTGAGGCTTCTGAAACCATGAGCCCCTAAATAAATTTTTTCTCCTCTACAATTGTTCTGGTTATATCTTTTAGTCCCATCAATGAAAAGCTGACTACAACACCACCAAAATATTTAAACAAACCCAAAATATAAAAAAATGAAATCATGACAAGTTACAAAGCTTCTGCACAGTAAACAATTCACAAAATAAAAAGGCAATATAAGTTTTTTTTAAAAACTTTTTTTTATTTGTACTAATTAGTTATACATGATAGTAGAATGCATTTTGACACATCATACATAAATGGAGTATAACTTTTCATTCTTCTTGCTGTACATGATGTCGAGTTACACAGGTCGTGTAATCATATATGCATATAGAACAGTAATGTTTGATTCATTCTACTATCAATCCTACCCCTCTTTTCCCTTCAAATCCCATCTGTTGAACCCAAACTATCTTTATTCTTTTCCCTGCCTTCTTATTGTAAATAAGCATCCTCATATCAGAGAAAACATTGGACCTTTGGTTCTTTCAGACTGTCTTATTTTGCTTTGCATAATATTATCCAGTTCCATCCATTTACTGGCAAATGCCATAATTTCATTCTTCTTTAAGGCTGAGTAATATTCCATTGTGTATATATACCACACTTTCTTTATCTATTCATCTGTTGAAGGGCATCTAGATTGGTTCCATAGTTTATTGTAAATCGAGCTGCTCTAAACATCAATGTGGTCACATCACTGCAGTATACTAATTTTTAGTCCTTTGGGTATATACCAAGGAGTGGAATAGCTGGGTCAAATGGTGTTTCCATTCCAAGTTTTCTGAGGAATCCCCATACTGCTTTCCATAGTGGTTGTGCGAATTTGCAGTCCCACCAGCAATGTATGGATTTACCTTTTCCCACATTCTTGCTAATATTTATTATTGCCTATATTCTTGATAATTACAATTCTGACTGGAGTGAAATGGAATCTCAGTGTAGTTTTGATTTGCATTTCTGTAATTGCTAGAGATGTTGAGCATTTTTTCAAATATTTGTTGAACAGTTGTATTTCTTCTTCTGTGAAGTGTCTGTTCAGTTCCTTAGCCCATTTATTGATTGGGTTATTTGTTTTTTTTTTTTTTTTGGTGTTAAGTTTTTGAGTTCTTTATATGTTGTGGAGATTAATGTTTTATTTGAGGCGCATGTGGTAAAGATTTTTTCCAATTTTGTAGGTTCTATCTTCAGTTTCTGATTGTTTCTTTTGCTGTGAAAAAGCTTTTTAATTTGATTTCATCCCATTTATTGATTTTTTATCTTACTTCTTGTGCTTTAGGTGTCCTGTTGAGAAAGTCAGTTTCTATGCTGACATAATGATTTTTCTTCTATTAGGCACCAGATCTCTGTTCTAGAACGTAGCTAAGTCCTTGATCCACTTTAAGTTGAGTTTTGTGCAATGTGAGGGAGTTTAATTTCATTTTGCTACATACGAATTTCCAGTTTTCCCAACACCATTTGTTGAAGGAGCTATCTTTTCTCCAATGTATGTTTTTTTGTGCCTTTGTCTAGTATGAGATAACTGTATTTTTGTGGGTTAATCTCTGTGTTTTCTATTCTGTATCATTGGTCTATATATCTTTTTTGGTGCCAATACCATGCTGTGTTTGTTACTATGGCTCCATAGTATAATTTAAGGTCTGGTATTGTGATTTATTTTATTTCCTTTTCATTGCTAAGGATTGCTTTGGCTATTGGAAAGAAGTGTTTTTGAACCACAAATCTGATAAGGGATTAGTAGCCACAATGTTAGGATTAACTCAAAACCAAAATATTAATAACCAAATTAAAACATATGCAAATTATATAAATAGAGACTTTTCAAAAGTCTCTTTTGTCATTCAAAAGAAGAATGACAGATGGACAGGAAGCATACTAAACAGTGCTTAATATCCATAATAATCAGAGGAATGCAAATCAAAACCACAAAGAGTTATCCCTCTCACTTATTTGAATGATTGTTACACAATTGACAATGTTGGTAGGACATAGGGGAAATTAAACTCTTATTAAACTGTTGGTGTAAAAATTAATTAGCATAGCCATTATGAACTACCATATGATCCAGAAATCCCATTTCTGGGTTTATATTCAAGGGAAATAATATCACTATCTGAAAGAGATCTTTGCATTCTTGTTTTTTTTTTTCCAACACTATTCAAAATAGCCTTGATTTATAAACAACCTAAATGTCCTTTGATGAATGAATGCACACAGAAAATGTAGAATATGTGTGTGTGTGTGTGTGTGTGTGTATGTGCATTAGCCTTAGAAAGGAAGAAGATACAGTTATTCACAATAATAATCTACATAATATTCTAGGAGATGGAGGATGTTATGTTCAGCGAAGAAGAAGAAGAAGAAGAAGAAGAAGAAGAAGAAGAAGAAGAAGAAGAAGAAGAAGAAGAAGAAGAAGAAGAAGAAGAAGACACAGAGAAATACTATACAATTTCATTATAGGCATAATCTAAAAGAGTCACAAAGTGTACAGTTGAAACTCGAAATGCAGTTTCTCAAAGCTGGAAGGTGGGGGAAATGAGTTGATGTTTGTGAAAGGGTACAATGGTTCTGTTATTCATAGTTTCAGACACTTATGGATAAGTTCTGGAGATATAATGTACATATGATGACATTACTTTAAAATACTGCATTGTATACTAAAATTTTTCTAAAGAGGCAAGTTCTTAAATCTTAACACACACACGGTGACCTATGTAGAGATGACAGGTAGGTCATTTAGCAATAATGTGCTGACTGCTTCATATGGTATATGTATATCAAAATATCAAGTTTTACACCTCAAATATATATGACTTTTGTGTCAATTGTATCCCAAATGAAAATAAACAACTCCCCCTGACACCCACATACAGCACTAGCACAAAAGAGAGATTTCTATGTTCTCTTTAAAATTGAAAGGATTTTTCTCTAAGTCTATACAATTTTATCCCTATATGTTATTGGTCAGAAATTATCTATATTCTTATTCTTTTTTAAATGAAGAAACCTCATATTTGATAGCTAATTCCAGAATAAGTCATTACAAAAAATCCCCAAGAAATAATAATTTATTTAATTTACCCATAAGTGAACAAACTAATGTTAATATTTAAACATAAAGACTGCCAAGAACTGTGAAGGCTTGAGATTGTTTGGAATTTTTAAAAATTTTCTATTTTTTAAAAATTTTCTTTTTAGATATATATGACAATAGACTGTACTTTGACATATATATATATATATATATATATATATATATATATATATATATATCTCACAATTAAGAAAATAATCCCTCAATTCAAATTTAACAAATAGGCCTGACTGGAGTTAACTCTCCAAACTTTAAGCTATTTAATATGCAAATAGGAAAGAATAGAATCACTCCTAACATTCAGGCCTTTCTGGTTCTTACTGCTGGACACTTTCTTACCTGTGCTCCATACTTAAGCCATCATTTCAAAGTTGGAAAATTCTCAGCATGGATTACACAGTGTAACACATTTATTCTCAACCCCTTCAGAACCAACAATCTTGTGAATATCTTAAATAGATTTCACAATACTTTTACCCAATCTTCATATATCTGTTTAAATTTCTATACAGTGTTTTAATAATACTACAAAGAAAAATAATTTATACTAAAGTGATATTTTATTATTAAAATATGTAGGAATAACTACACTAGTCAGCATAATAATTGGATGCTTACAAACTTTTTATAATGCATAAGATTCTATTCAGGAGAAGGAAAATAATAATCAACAGAGTATTTTGACATTGTTTATATATTTGACATTTAATATGAGGACCAAATAAGCACATGACTACATCAGCTGCAAATGCAGATTGATGTAGGCAACTTAAGTGATTCCAGCAAGGTGAATAGCTCTTGGGAAATTTCCAAACAAAATATATTATAATCTTCCCCCAATTTTCTCAGAAGTTGTCCTTCCAGAAAATTCAATATATACTAAAAATTACAAAAAAAACTCTTTCTTTTTATATGCAAAGCAGAGTTAGGATGGAGGCTTGTAAAATTATAAATAGATTGTTTTCTATGATAATCTCTAGGGAAAACTTCAAAAGTTGCATAACACAGAAGTCATTTCTGTACTGTGAAAAACTGAAAAACTGTCTTAGTTGTCTAGACACTATCCCAGGACACCACCCACTAAACATCAGAAGTGATTCCCAAACATTTGGGCAACTAAAAGTGCCCCTGAAGATTTCCCCAAACCCTCTAGGGCCATTTTTCAACAGAATTATTAAAAACACTGTTAAAATTGAATGAACATAGACTCTTGATTTATAGAGATTTGTTTTAAATTCTTTATCCTAACCCTCACTGGCTGTATGGACTTGAGAAAATTAACAGGACATTAGTTTTCTCTTCTTCAAATGAGAAAAAAAAAATATTTCAGGATTGTTTTTATGAACCATGAAGTCACTAGGCACAGACTAGATGCCACCCAGTCGTTCTTTCTTTCTTCTCTCCTTTCTTTTCTTCCTCTATTTTTCTTTCTGTATATCTTTGTGCTACTCTTTCCAGCATCTTTATTTCCTAGGAGGCTTTACCAAGAGAGAAATAGTAAATGAAAAATAGATCCTCATTCAGTACAGGGGACACTAGAAGCCATGTGGAAAAATATGAAATGAAAAAATTGATGATAAGTGGGTTTCTTTTGTTGTTTGTTTGTTTCAAAATGAGTATTTGGGCTGGGGTTGTGGCTCAGTGGTGGACGGCTTGCAGAGCATGCATGAGGCACTGGGTTTGAACCCAGCACCACATAAAGACAAACAGACAAAATAAAGGTATTGTGTCCATCTACAACTAAAAAAAAATTTTTAAATAAGTTTTTGAGGAAGTCAATTTGATCACTCAATTATTTAAATATTAACTCTTGCTTTAGTTCTTAAAATTTGTAAAACAAACGAAAAACTTTATCTGGACTATTAATGAGATTCACACTGCACTTAAAGGAAAGATCCAGGTCATGTAAATATCACTTCTCCACAAGACATGGATAATAATGTTATAGCATAATTTTTCAAAATAATAATGCCAAGATATCTGGCTGGGATAAATAACTATCTAAAATCGCCTACAAGAAGTACATTGAGACTCTTTCCCTCCCTCCCTCCCTCCCTCCCTCCCTCCATCCCTCTCTCTCTCTCTTTGTGTGTGTACATAGGGTTGAGAAAGGAGCTCTTCAGTCAATTTTCTCTTAAGCCAAATCACTGCTTTCAAGGTGAACAAGCCAGAGTACAATAATGACAGTTTCTTACTGTTTTAGTTAACTGAGAAATCTTGACTTATTTCCTAAAATTAACAGGTTTTTCTTTGGAAATGCTAGAAATATTTTTCCATGTTATCAAAGTGTAAAATAGTCTTTTTTAATTTTAATTTTTATTTTTTATTGGTTGTCCAAAACATTACAAATCTCTTGACATATCATATTTCATACATTAGATTCAAGTGGGTTATGAACTCCCATTTTTACCCCAAATACAGATTGCAGAATCATATCGGTTACACATCCACATTTTTACATAATGCCATATTAGTAACTGTTGTATTCTACTACCTTTCCTATCCTCTACTATCCCCCCTCCCCTCCCCTCCCATCTGCTCTCTCTACCCCATCTACTGTAATTCATTTCTCTCCTTGTTTTTTTTTTTTCCCATTCCCCTCATAACCTCTTATATGTAATTTTGTATAACAGTGAGGGTCTCCTTCCATTTCCATGCAATTTCCCTTTTCTCTCCCTTTCCCTCCCACCTCATGTCTCTGTTTAATGTTAATCTTTTCCTCCTGCTCTTCCTCCCTGCTCTTTTCTTAGTTGCTCTCATTATATCAAAGAAGACATTTGGCATTTGTTTTTTAGGGATTGGCTAGCTTCACTTAGCATAATCTGCTCTAGTGCCATCCATTTCCCTGCAAATTCCATGATTTTGTCATTTTTTAGTGCTGCATAATACTCCATTGTGTATAAATGCCACATTTTTTTTTTTTTATCCATTCATCTATTGAAGGGCTTCTGGGTTGGTTCCACAGTCTAGCTATTGTGAATTGTGCTGCTATGAACATCGATGTGGCAGTATCCCTGTAGTACGCTCTTTTAAGGTCTTCAGGGAATATTTGCTGTGGTTGAGGTAGGTCTTCCACACAAATGACCACATAATTTGGAGTTTTGAATTGATGTTAGTATAATACACGTTATTCAAAGGTCACTCACAAGACCCATAGCATTTATTAGCCATTTTCACATCAGAGGTTTTACATTAGTTTTTTTTTTTTTTTCAATTCTGCCATTATTTTTAATTTAGGTAAGATGCTCTCTTAATAAGTAAAATCTGGAAATAAAATATATTTGTCTCATATTAAATACAAAGAAGCCACATTTTAGAGGGGTTCATATTCCTAAGGATAATATCATTATTAAGAGCAAAATAAAGTTCCATATTTAATACTAGTACACTGTACTCAGTAATTCAATTGCTCTCAGTTTTTCCCCCTATATTAGAATAAAATCTTGCTTCTTTGACAAAGCAGTGGGTGACCTAGTTTTCTTGCATTTAAGGCTTGTTTAGAGTGAAATATACAAGTCATAAAATATTAAAGTCTTATTCAATATGTAGGATTCTCACACAATAATAAGAGTTACAAATTGAGGCTCCTTGAAGAAACAACAGATTTATGTTTTCTAGAAATAAATTTAAGTAAAGAAGCATTAAAAACAAGTATATTACTGAAACACATAAAATGCTAAGGTAACAGGAAGACAGTATTTTCATGTATGAGAAGAATCACCACCTCAAATTACCACTGTTTTACATGAAGGTCTAGGAAATATTTATAGAAGTTAACAAATATACTGATAAATAAAACAGCCAAGATTATATCAAAAACATGGGAGTCAGAGTTAGTTGGTTTCCAGATATAACTCTTTTTATAAAGCTAGATAACTAAAGTCATGCTATTCTGATACAGAAAAAGATAAATAGATCATTGGCACAAAGAGTTCAGAAATATACCTGTCTAGGTCATAAAATCATGAAGTATAAATGTAGACATAACCAAATAGTGGTGTTTGCTATTTCTTTGATTTTATACTTTAAATATTGAGCTGCATCCCATTGGCCTCCATGGCTTTTGATTTGAAATTTTCTACCATCCAAATTATTGATCCCTTATAGGTAATCCATAGATATTTTTAATATTATAATAAATTAATTGACTAATTAGATCAATATATCAGTTTGAGTACCTCTCCGATACACAGTATTTTCACTAAAAATAATCCTATAGTAGTAAATTGTACATAATTGTCATAAAACTTATATTATACTTTGAAACTCTCAAACCATATTGACAGTATATGTGCTCATGTTCCTATGAATTACTAAAATCGTCTGGAATTCTTCATTCACAGTTTGTTATTGTGGTTGCCTCTTACAGAATGGAGACATTAGAGTGGACAGAGAGAGAGAGAACAATGGCCTTGTTCATTACATTTTATTTCTTCCTTTTGAAGAAAATCTGATAAAAGATTCTTATATTCTGAGTAGAACACATCAGTATACTTATTCTCTTCCTAATGTATCCTTTTTTAAAAAAGATCTAAAAATAAGAGGCTGTCATTTGCGAATACTCTCATTTCAAACTTTTTTACTGGTAATGATTCTGATAATGAAATTAAAATAGTCAAATTAATACCTCTTAGTAAATGGGCTCTAGGGAACTGGGTAAGATTTATTGTACAATCTGGGAAATTTGTGGGGTCAAAGATGCAGAAGCTTGGCCCTGGTTCTCTTACAGTTCACTCCATTGGTCGAAATATAGACATTTTGTTAAAGAGCTGTAATTAGGCACGGCTCTCTCTGAACTATAATGCTGTCCCTAGGTGTCTAGAGCAGGTGTACTTAGAATTGAAACAGGAAACTTTATGAAGGTAAATAATTTACTCTCTCATTATAAATTAGAGAATTAACCTCCAAGTCTGTTATTTCTCTACATACACTACAGTAGGTGGTATTCCTTTAAAGTTATATTCTGTGAAGAGGTAAATTATAGGTTCCTAAAACTACTAGCAATCACAATTTCTAGAAACATAAAACTCTCTTCACTAATGCAACTGTATTTATGCAGAGTTAAAATATTATATATTTAGATGGTGAAAAATTTATATAGATGCTTCTATGCCAACAAGCTATATCACTCACAGATCTCTATGTTAAAGTGTTGACATTTTGATTTAGACATATAAGAATTTCCTTTTATTAGATATTTACAATAAAATTTTAAAAATGGGGGGAAATTTTTATTTTGAGGCTTATAACAGTTGTAAATCTCAGCAACATTTGCCTTATAAATCTTCAATACATATAAAATTTCATTTGTCAAGTGTTGAGGCTATAATACCCACCCCATAAACATAGGATGTGCTACACATATTGCATCTAGTTTGTTTTATAAAATGATCATGTCTCTTGATCCATTGTGTTAACTGAATGTCAGAAGCATCAGAGTTCTCAACTAAACTTTTTTTTTTTTTTTTAAGATGGATATTTCTGGAGAGTTGGGCATAGGAGCATACACCTGTAATCCTTGCTATTAGGAGACTGGAGATGATCACATGCTTGAGGCCAGCAACTCAGCGAGACCCTGTCTGAAAATAAAAAAAATAAAAAGCCTGGGAAATGTAGTGAGTGATAGAGCTTCCCTGGATTTAACTCCTAGCTCCCCAAGTTCTGGGGGAAAATAAAAGCTAGAGAGAGTTGTAGAAGAAAAAGAGGACCAAGGATACATTCCTTAGAAGGATAACAAGTGACTACTGAAAATAAAGAGAATATCTTAAATTCTGCAACTCAGAAGGAGGAGAAACTGTTTTTATAACACTTTACAATTATTTCATTCCATAATCATTCTCTGAGATTAATGCTGTTATAATTCCCATTTTACAAGTGAAGAAGAAGAGTCAGAGATTAGTAAAGAAACTTCCCCAAGATCACACAGCTAGTGAACATTGAAAGTTGAACCCAGGAGTCATAATTTGGTAGTCTATATTTTTGGTAACTGTACCATATTCTTACCTCCAAATCCACACAATGTTGTGAAAAGGTTATGAGAAAAAAATCACAAAAATTAGGTATGTTTTCATATTATTATTGTTATAGTTAAAGGAATTTGAAATATTTTTGTAACATTATTTTCTTTCCTCACCAAAACTGTTATTTTCACTTCTTATTGTCTATATTAGTATGTGTTTCCAAGGACCTCATGTATTAACAGAGACCTGAAACTTAGACTCATCCTAGATTTTTAGTTTTATTTTTTAAAGTTTCTAATATGTAACCAGTGGTCGATTTCCATTTTTACATAAAAATGGTTCAAACAACTATCATTTACTGATTACCTATGGTCTTAAATTCTGCAAGTTCCTTAACCTATGACATTTCTTATTCTATGAACCAGGTTCAAGGAAGATATCATTTTCCCTTCCTAAGATTCATAAGGTTTTATTAATTTGTGCTGATCATGTTGATAATTGGTGGCTAAACTTGGGAACTGAATCTATACCAATATTCAAATTTCATGTTATTTCAGCCACCACAACATATGATATTAATTCTTAATATTCTCTTCAGTGTAACCCACATTTTCCTTTCCTAGTGTTATATTTCTTGATCATAATTTATTTCCAAACTATACAATACTCTCCCTATTTTCAAAGTTCTCAAAATCTTCATCTTCCCATCCATATGTCTCCTTGATAAATTGGTATTATACAAAAGGCATGTATAGTCATGCCACATCCCTGTGAAAAATCATTCCAGTTTTGTACAAGATGAATGGCATTTCCTGCATTCATAAGGTCCTTCAGTGGTTACCTACTTCACTAGACTTTTACTCACCCAGACTCCTGCCAAGCCTCTCACCACCACACACTCCATGTCCTGTAAAAGTAAACTATGGGAGGCTGGAGTTGTAGCTCAGTGGTAGAGTGCTTGCCTAGCATTTACATACAAAATGGTTCTGAATTCAATTCTAAGCACCACATATAAATAAATAAAAATAAAGGGGTATCAACAGCTAAAAAAAATATTTTAAAAAAGTAAACTTTGGGAAGGTCTTTCAGTGCATATTAGTGCTTCACGTTTATATACACGTTTTATTTAAATTCCCTTTGTTTTGATTACGCTCGCAGTTTTCTTAATCAAATTGTGAACTCAGTTCAAGTACTGTTGCTTCCCGCAATCTTCCCCACCTTCATTTTCCTCTTACCTCAGTCTGCGTTATACATCTCTTGCTGCATACATAAATTTATGAAAGGACTATGTTGTACTTACTGGTTTTATTCTCTTCATATATTATAGACAGCATAAGAAATTTCAGGATAGAATTTTAAAGAAAACTGTGAAATCATCCGCTCTTCAAATTTCAATGAAAGAACAGCTACATTTCAGAAAGAGTTAAAGTCAGTATATTTGTGCTCACTCTCACAATCCCAACTTGATCACATACAGCTAAAGTAATAAATATGTTCTAGACAGATTCTGCAGATGAACACTGCTATGAGAGCATATCATGGTATCATTTGTTTCATTTTGAAAATCTACTCTCTCTTCCACTAAAAATATGCATTAGAGTGTCGAGTAGAATGCATTGAAATCTGAGTGTGGGTAAACAATGATATTTTCCCTGTGTAAAGAAATACTGCAAGTGTTTTTTTTTTTTTTTTTTTTAAAGAAGCAAATCTATTTATGCACATTAGTCTCAATATCAAACTCCTACAATTAAATTAATTTGGGTTCATATTTATAGGGTTATTCTATCCAGTCATTGATTTGAAAGATATGTGATAAATGCCTCAGGTAAAGGAGAGGAAAGGACAGCACATTGGTGAACTCATCATGAGAATTGATACCATGGTGGTGATTAGAGAGTGAAGAACTGAGTCGGGGGAGTGTATGGTGGGTAATGGGAAGAGGGATTAGGAGGCAGTAGGACCATAAAGGACCTCATGTGTTAATCCTCCTGAAGATCTGACTTTATTTTGAGTGCATTGTGATCCATTGGAAGATTTTAAGCAAGGAATGTTATAAATGCATTATAATTTTAATAATCTATTTATAAATAAAATTATAAATTACTGACACATCATCATGAAGTTTAGATAAGTGGAGACTTAGTTGCAGTGTAAACTGATAGTAAGAAAACAAGAATACAGGACAGTCAAGTAGGCTTAGAGATGAAGCATACAAAACGCAGTGATACAGGGTGAGAAATGAAAAGGGCTGAATACGAGGATATAAGCTTTATAATGGTCTGATATTATTGATTATTTAACTTTCCTAATGGCGTCATCAAATTACTACAAACTTGGTGGTTTAAAATCATACAAAGGTATTATTTTACAATTCTGGAGAACAGGAGTTTGAAATCAATTCCATTGAGCTGAAACTCAGCATGACAGCAAGATTGTGTCCCTTCTGGAGGCTCTAAGGGAAAATATGTTTCTCTGTCTTTTCTCATTTCTAAAGGTCACCTACATTCCTTGGCTTGTGGCTCCCTGCTCCACCTTCAAAGCTAGAAGCACAATGCCTTCAAAAAATTTTATTTCTGACGGCAACTTCCTGACCCAACTTTCCTATTATAAGAAGACTAAATAAGACTGGCTTATTCACCCAAATGAATAATCTTTCCATATCTTAACTATCAAATGTACAGTAGTGTATTTGCAGATTCCAGATAGTGGGATATGACATCTTAGGGGAAATATTTTTCTACTCAATGCAAGAGTGAATGAAAAGTTGAGTTATATATTTGCATTCCTGCATTTGTCTTGGAAGTATAGAAAGCTGGTGATACTATTTAGTGATGAAAAAAAAGGTAAAGAAGATTGAAGGGAAAGAGAATGGGTTTAATATTGGGCATTTTGAATTTGAGCTAACTCACAGTAGATATTATATAGGTAACCAGTAGAAAATTGGCCATATGTAGTAAAAGCTTACCAGAGGAGATGTGGCAAAATATATTGTTTGCATGGTTATCAATATTTAAATTATTGGTGGGTATTGCACTTTATCCATGAAGGAATAACTGGTTTTAACTTACTCTCTTCCTGTAAACAGTAATAAAATGTGACAAATATATAAGACAGTTGTTTCCCTATGCAATAGCACCAAAATTTATGCTTCCCATGCATTGAGAATCTTACAAAGTAATATCAATAGTCACCTTAGGTCTTAGCTTGGAAACAACCTCCTGACCATAATTCAAGGAGCTGCAATACAAGCAAATCCCACTGATCCCACTGAATGAAGAGGTAGAGGACAACATTCAGGGAAGTGCATGACAGAAGAGATACTAGTAGTACTCTGAGGTATTGGGATTCTAGACCAGTAGAAAAAGACAGGGTTTCCTTAACTCTGCATGTCCACTCAAAGTCACAGAATGTCTAACCTTATAAATAGGGAAGATGGACTAAAGACAGTGTAAGCAATTTTTTTCAGGAAAAGGCAAGAAATATATCTTTCAGGTTTTATAGGTTATGTGATCTCTGCTATCTCCATCCAATGCTGCCTCTCTAGAACAAAACTAGCCATAGACAATAATATAAAAAATGATTGAGTTTTTTTAAACAAAACTTAAAATTTTAAGTCATATATTGAATTTGGCGTATGGCTTGCAGTTTGCCAATTCATGTCCTGGATTATGACCTAGTATCAATCTAACAACCCCAAACTGGCCTCTAACAAACAAACAACAAAAATAAAATAACTAAAACTAAGCATTGATAAGACCCCAAAAGAGAACCAAAGATTAGAGGTTAAGGTCTTCCATGTAAAAGGGGTAAGAAAACTCCTTGGGATTAATACAAATTTGACTTAAAAAAACATAAAACCAAGCATAAATACATTCAAAGTGATTTTAAATAAGCTGGCCAAAGAAATAAAAAAAATCAACATTCTTCAGAGGAAGATCACAAAATCCAGATTTTCAATAATTCTTCATCCAGATACCCAAAATATAATAAAATCTTACTAATCTTATTAGATATTCAAAGAAATAAGGAAGTGTGACCATATTCATGTGAAAATAAAATTAATATAAACTCACTATGTGATTTCCCAAATTTTGGGAATATCATAATAGTGTATAATAACTATTTTTTATAATCGAGGACTTAAAGGGGAATTCACGAATCTTAAAATGTAGACAGATAAAAAACTTCAGCAGAGAAATGGAAACTATAAAAGAAACCAAAACAGAAACACTAGGAATGAAATTATAATAATTGAAACAAAATAAAAGGATCACTTACCAGGACAATGAGGGTGGCAGAGGAAAGATTCCGTGAACTTGACAGATCAACAAGAATATCCAATGTGAGAAAATGAGAACAAGAGTGAAAGGAAGGGGCTGGGGATGTGGCTCAAGCGGTAGCGCGCTAGCCTGGCATGCGTGTGGCCAGGGTTCGATCCTCAGCACCACATACAAACAAAGATGTTGTGTCCGCCAAAAACTAAAAATTAATATTAAAAAAATTCTCTCTCTCTCTCTCTCTCTCTCTCTCTCTCTCTCTTAAAATAAAAAAGAGTGAAAGGAAAAGGAAACAAGCCACAGGTTATAATAGCAATGTACCATTCATGTAACTATATTCCTTCAGAAAGAAAAGAATGAGAATATGATAGAATAAATATTGGAAAGAGAAATGGTTAAATTTTTTCTAGTTTAATAAAATGTACTGTCTTGAACCAAAGAAAGTCAGTGAAATCTGAGCAAGACAAACAGAAAGAAAACCACATCCAGTGATATTACAGTTGAACTTCTAAATACCAATGAAACAGGAAAAAAAGGGAGAGTGTGTGGGAATGAAACAAACCAAAATGTAAATTATGCATGTATGAACATTTCACAATGATAGCCCATTATTATATAAAGCTATAATACATCAATATGAAGAATGAGTTTTTATATCAAATATACATGGAAAAGAAAATAATGAAATAACATGAACGTATGAGCAGTTTTTATACCTGTGTTTATGAACATTACCATAACAAACACCATGAAGAGTTAGATCAAAGAAAATAAAATTATTTACTTAAAAATTATCTTAGCATAGGATCCCTACACTCAGTCTCACCTGAAGGAACACAACATGGGCAGATGTCAGCTGTGCTATGGGAGGTGTCTGTATCACAAGCTAGGAACTCAGAAATTATGAATTTCTTTATTATTTTTTAGTACATTTAGTGCCACAGTTACCATTCCTCCTTCTGGTGAGTCAGAATGACCTTTGCTCTAAATATTAAACATATCCTGGGAGGAGAATTAATACTTTAGTTTATGCTTTGAATGCAAACAAATGACTTCAAGGGCAGATAAACCTACAACCTCTCTGAGGTCTCTATCTTAACTTCCAAAGTTTGTTTACCCTCATTCATCCTTTAACTCATGTTGAGAACAGTTTTTGCTTAAAATACTCTATGCCCCCCCCCAAAAAAATGATTACTTTGATTAAAGATTGACACATCTCTTAAAACTACAACCTAAAACTTATATAAATTAAAAAAATACAAGTTTGAATGGGCCTATACTTAGAAATTAATTTTAGTCATAATAATTTCCACAAGAAAACCATGGTTTAAGAATATAGGAACAAAACTTTTTCTCAAAATATTAGTAAATTTAAACTTCAGTGTATGAAAATTTCTTACTGTTATCATGACTAAATGACACTTTCTCCCTAATACAGTTCTGAAGTCCATCAGTGATATCATCATATTAACAAAATATGAGACGAATAATGTTATCTCAATAGATACACAAAAATGACTTGACAAAACCCATACCTGTTTATAATAAAAGGACTCAACATGTTAGAAATAAAAAAGAACTTTCTAAACTTGTTGTTATGATTTAGATGTGAGGTGTCTCCCAAAAGCTTATGTGTGAGACAATGTGAGAATCTTCACAGATGAAATGATTAGAATGTAAGAGGTGGGACCTAATGAGCAAATGAATCCACTGATGGATTAACTGGGTGGTGACCATAGACAGGTAGTGTGTGGCTGGAGGAAATAGGCCACTGGAGACGTGTGTGACTTTTGGTTTTATATCTTGTCCCTGATAAGCAGAAGTTATCCCTGCCTCCTAGCTATCATGTCCTGACTGCTTCCCTCTGACATGCCTTTTCACCATCATGCTATGCCTTACTTCTGGCCCAGAGCTATGGTGTCAGCCAATCATGGAATGAACCTCAGAAGCTGTAAGCCAAAATAAACTTTTCTTTCTCTAAATTGTTCTTATCTGGTATTTTGATAATTGTGACAAAAAATATCTAAAATGTGTCATTGGGATAAATACTAGTCAGTGCCAAGGAATGCTGTTGTTCTGGGCAGTGTACAAAAACTCTAAAAAAGCACTATACAGGTTTAATGCAATTCCAATCAAAATATCAATGGCATTCCTCATCGAAATAGAAAAAGCAATCATGAAATTCATCTGGAAAAATAAGAGACCCAGAATAGCTAGAGCAATTCTAAGCAGGAAGAGTGAAACAGGTAGTATCACTATACCAGACCTTAAATAATACTACAGAGCAATAGTAACAAAAACAGCATGGTACTGGCACCAAAACAGACTGGTAGACCAATGGTACAGAATAGAGGATACAGAGATTAACCCACAAACTTACAACTACCTTATATTAGACAAAGGTTCCAAAAGCATGCACTGGAGAAAAGATACCATCTTTAACAAATAGTGCTGGGAAAACTGGAAATCCATATGCAACAAAATGAAATTGAGTCCCCAATCTATCACCTTGCACAAAAGTTAACTCAAAATGGATCAAGGATCTAGGAATTAAACCAGAGAATCTGCATCTAATAGAAAAAAAAGTAGGCCCTAATTTTCATCACGTGGGATTAGGCCCCAACTTCCTTAGTAAGACCCCTATAGCACAAGAATTAAAACCAAGAATCAACAAATGGGATGGATTAAAACTAAAAATTTTTTTCTCCGCAAAAGCAATAATCTATAAAGTGAACAGGGAGCCTACATCCTGGGAGCAAATTTTTACCCTTCATGCATCAAATAGAGCACTAATCTCTAGGGTATATAAAGAACTCAACAAGCTAAGCACCAAAAAAACAAATAATCCAATCAATAATTGGGCCAAGGACCTGAAAAGACACTTCTCAGAAGAGGATATACAATCAACCAACAAATATATGAAAAAAATGCTCATCATCTCTAGCAATCAGAGAAATGCAAATAAAAACTACTCTAAGATATCATCTCACTCCAGTCAGATTAGCAGCTATTATGAAGACAAACAACAAGTGTTGGTGAGGATGTGGGGAAAAAGGTACACTCATACATTGCTGGTGGGACTGCAAATTGGTGCAGCCAATTTGGAAAACAGTATGGAGACTCCTTGGAAATCTGGGAATGGAACCACCATTTGACCAAGCTATCCCTCTACTCAGTCTATACCCAAATGATTTAAATACAGCATACTACAGGGGCACAGCCACATCAATGTTTATAGCGGCACAATTCACAATAGCTAAACTGTGGTGCCAACCTAGATGTCCTTCAGTGGATGAATGGATAAAAAATAAATGTGGTATTTATACACAATGGAATATTTCTTAGCACTAGAAAAGAACAAAATCATGGCATTTGCAGGTAAATGGATGGCAATAGAGAAGATAATGCTAAGTGAAGTTAGCCAATCCCCAAAAAAACAAATGCCGAATGTTTTCTCTGATATAAGGGGGGGGGGGTGACTCAAAGTGGAGTAGGGAGGGAGAGCATGGGAGGAAGATTATTTCTAGATAGGGAAGAGGGGTGGGAGGGAAAGGGAGGGGGAAGGGGATTAGCAAGGATGATGGAATGTGATGGTCATCATTATAACTAAATACATGTATGAAGATTTGAATTTGGTGTCAACATAACTTACATACAAACAGAGATATGAAAAAGTATGGAATATATGTGTATTAAGAATTGTAATGCAAAAAATAAGAGTACATGTATAATGGCATAATTTGGCATGAATATACTTTATATACAGAGTTACGAAAAATTGTGCTGTGTATGTGTAATAAGGATTGTAATGCATTCCACTATTGTCATGTATTTAAAAAAAATAAATGAATGTGATAACAATCAAAATGCAGAGGAGAAATTGTCCACTTCCCTGTCTCCAATCATTAGCTGAATATCAAAGCAGAATGACTTTGGTTGTAAACAAATAAGCTCATAAAATATCTGGAGAGCTCCGCATATTTGATGAGCATACAACCTATTCTGTATATTCTCCCTACAGGTGCACTGTGGCCTTCCATTGTATCCCTTGCCTGATGCTGCTGCCAAGGAGTACTAGAGTAATAAAATGTCTGAAACCTCTCCATTGAGTCTTCCAGGTTCTTTCTTTCTTGAAGACTGGTAAATGTTAGGCTGGTGTGTTTGAAGCCCTGGGGCTGAACAACCTGATAAATGACATATATGAAAAACCTGCACCTAGGGCTGGGTTGTGGCTCAGTGGTAGAGTGCTTGCCTTAGCACATGTGAGACACTGAGTTTGAACCTCAGCATCACATAAAAATAAATAAATAAAATAAAGTTATTGTGTTCGTCTACAACATATATATGCAATAGAATTTTACTCAGCAATAAAAGAGAATAAAATCATGGCATTTTCAGGTAAATGGATGGTGTTGGAGAAGATAATGCTAAGTGAAGTAAGCCAATCCCAAAAAAACAAATGCCAAATGTTTTCTCTGATATAAGGAGGCTAACTCATAGTGGGGTAGGGAGGGGGAGTATGGGAGGATTAGATGAATTAAAGATAGGGAAGAGGGGTGGGAGGGAAAGGGAGGAGGCAGGGGATTAGCAAGGATGGTGGAATGTGATGGACATCATTATCCAAAATACATGTATGAAGACACGAATTGGGTGTCAAAATACTTTATGTACAAACAGAGATATGAAAAATTGTGCTCTATATGTGTAATAAGAATTGTAATGCATTCCACTGCCGTGTATTTAAAAAAATAAAATCAATTAAATATAAGAGAAATTTAAAAAACTGCACCTGGCATTAATACTTAATGGTGAATTATGGCAAACTTTCCCCTAAGATTAAAAATAAGACAAATATGTCCTCTTTTACCATTTCTACTGAATATTATTCTTGCTACAACATTTTTATATTTAATTTCTAAATAATTAAATTTCCCCATACCCATTTCTAAACATTACTGCTCTCTTGTAATTGTAGCAACTTACCATAAACAAAGTGGCTTTTAGCAATATAAATTTATCCTCTTATAGTTTGGGGGCTAGAAGGCTTAAAATCACAGTGTTAGCAGAACTCTTTCCTTCTGAAGTCTTTCAAGGTTTTCTCACTTTCTCCAGTTTCTGGTGGGTCGCTACTGCATTCCTTGGCCTTTGGTACATCCCTCTATTTTCAAGACTCCCTCTGAAATTAAGGGCAATTTTCTAGTAATGTCTTCTTTTCTTTTTTTATTTTTCTGCAGGATTTGAAACAGCCTCTTTTAAAAATAAAGTTCTTAATTGTTTTAACTTTTTTTCTTTTTATTTTGCTGAGGACAGAGGCCAAAGACGCTGATATTAACTGGTTCTCTAATTAGATCTGAATGTGTGTACTTCCTGCCATTTGTCCCTACTCTTCTCTTATTTTCCTTTTCTATTGGTGCATCATAAATATTCAAAATAGTGGGACTAACTATTCCATATTTATGTTTGCATGCAATACCATAATTTGATGGATATCATTCCTATTTACTTTTCCTTTCCCAACCCTCTTCCCTTTCCCTGAACTACTTGTTCTACTCTACTGACCTTCCATTATTATTATTTAAATCAGTACATTATAATGACATATAAAAGCAAGGTTCATTGTGATATCTTTCTATGTGGGCATGTCATAATTTAGTAGATTTCCCTCCCCAGTGCTTCCCCAGTTCCTCCCATTGTCTGGCCTTCTCTATCCCCTTCATCTACTCTATTGGTCTCCCTTCAGTTTTCCTCCCTCTTGTTTATAAAAGCTTTCTTCACCTTTCAATTCTTGGAAGATGGTGATTTAAGACAAAAATGCCTTCTCTATCTTCCTTCAAAGATGGCTTTAATAAACCTATTTTCCTGCCAAATTGACTCATGAGTATCTGTGGAACATAGAGAGCAATAAAGCCTGGCTTCTTGCCCCTGTGTGATAACACTCTTGTTGAGTCCTCATGTCTTCATTTTTTACTTGGATCCTGCCCCTTCCTCTTACACAAAACCGGATTTGTTTCACTGGATCCACCTGGATAATCCAGGACAATCTCCATCTCAATATTTTTAACTTAATCACACCTGCAAAGTCCCTTTTGTAATATATTCCTATATATTCACAGGTTCTAGGAACTGGAATGTGCAGGTCTTTGGAGATTATTATTCAGTCAAACACAATAAAATGCATAAATGAAAAGCCTATAGTTAGTATTAAACTTAATGGTGAAATTGTAACCATTTTCTCCCTGGGATTAGCAATTAAACTAGGATATTTGAGGTGGTTTTCCTAAAGTATGAGACATCTTACATGAAAGCTCAAGCTCCCAGGTGAAATCTGTTAGGTTTCTTATAACTTAGCTATTTACAAGTCAGAAAAAAGCATATAGAGGGGCTGGGTTGTGGCTCAGTGGTAGAGCACTCACCTAGCATGTGTGAGGCACTGGGCTCAATTCTCAGCACCACATAAAAATAAATAAATTTTTTTTAGAAAAGTATATATATCACTTCTTTCACTTTCTATATATTATGCCAGTCCAGATTAAAGGAGAAGGGAAAGTGATTCCATCACTCAATGAAAGAGATAGCAAAACATTTGTTACAAATTTCAGTTTATTACATTGTCCATTTTCCTCAATTAATTGATAGATACACCACAAAGCCAATAAAAATCACAGAATTGTTTCTTTAACAAATCAGAAAACTCATTCTAAAGATCAAAATAGAAACCCCAGAATAGCCTCCAACTTTTTTAAAAATAATAAGACACTTGGATGATATATACTAACTTATTTTAATACTTTAGTAAAACTACAGATCAAAACTCTAGGATAATTTTATAATAATCAAGACCATAGATGTAGGCTTGTGTACACATGGTCTATTAGATTTCCAAAAAGACAGTACCAGAACAGAAAAAAATGGTAATTACCACCAAGGTATCCTGGAAAACTGGGTATTAGTCTGAATAAATATGAAACATGATCTCACTTAGGCCATATATAAAATACATTAAAATTTATCATAGACCTAAATATAATTTCATAAGTATAAAACTTGTGCAAAGACATAGAAGATATCTTTATGATCTTGAGATGAACAAAAATTACTTAAAAGTATATAAAAAGCATGAAACATAAAGGAAAGATAGCTTTGGCTGAACAAAATAATAAATTTCAACTTTTCAAATGACATTAAAAAATAAAATAATAACACATATATAGGAAGATAGTATTTGTAGGAAATACACTTGAGAAACTATCTGTATCTAGAATAAAACTCTATTATAATAAGAAAAATGATATAATTTACATGAATGGTCAAAATATTTGAATTAATCCTTAAAATATGTAGCATACAAATGGCAAACAAGCACAGGAGAATATGCTTAAGATCATGTTCATTTAAGATATGCAATTGAAACTATAATGAGATGCTATTTCACAGGCACTAGAATGACAAAAATTAAAAACCATTGACTAAACTGTTGATGAGTAACTGCAAATCTCATACATAGCTGGAGGAGGTATAAAATATTATAGACACTGTGGGAAACTCTTCGGTTGCTTATTATAAAGGCTTTTACCATTTGACCCAGCCATTAATTCTTCTCTTAGGAATTTACTCCAAAGAAATAACAACTTATATTCACCAAGAAAATTGTGCTTATAGCATCTTTATTCACATTACACTAAACTGCAAATAAGCAAATGTCTATCACTAAGTGAATGAATTAACATATTTTGGTATTTTATAAAGTTGTGTATTTGTTTTGCAGCTATTTAGCAATAAACTAGATGAAAGTAATCATAGACAAATAACATGAATAATTCTCAAAAGTATTATGCTAAACAAACAAATAAGATATAGTAGTATGTAGTTTGTATAATTTCATTTATATAAATTTCTAGAAAAAGCGCCATGATAGAGAATATTCTGAGCCATGAGACAAATCATCAAATTGAAAGGAATTGCAATCATACAAAATATATTTTCTGAAATCAATGTAATCAAATTACAAATCAAATAAAACACCCAGGAAAAACTCCAAAAATTTTAAAATTAAGAAGCATCTTTAAATAGTCCATGAGTTAAAAAAGAAATCACAGGAGAAAGAGAAAATATTTCCACTCAATGATAATGAAAATACAGTACATCAGCCCGTTGCATGTAGTTAAAGCAGTCCTTAGAGGGAAATTGAAGTTTAAAAGCTCCTATTAGAAAAGAAGAAAGGTGTCATATCTGTGATCTATTCTGTCACCTTAAGAAGCCAAAGCTGAAGAAGAGGCACAGATAGAAGGGGAGGAAGAGATGAGGAGCAACATAAATTTTCAAAGTAAATAGAAAAAGTGATTATGATAGTAAAAGCAAACAAAATAAAAAATAACAAAGCATTAAGATACTACTTTAAAAATTTCAATAAAATAATAACCAAAGATAGAATGACTTAATAACAAAAAAAGTGACGGATATCAAGTCACTAATATTAGGCTATAATAGGAATGAAAAGTTGTGTTGTGCTATTGCACACTAGGTTGACTATAGAAAATAATGATTTGTGGTACATTTCCAAAAAGCTAGTAGGAAAGATTTGAAAATTTTTCATCATAAAGAAATGATCAATGTTTGAAGAGATGGATGTTTAACTTGATTCAAATATTACGTATACATGTATTCAAGCACTTATAGCAGCTTTATTCACATTACTGTAAACTGCAAAGAAGAAAATGTCCATCACCAAGTGAATGAATTAACATATTTTGGTATCTTATAAAGTTGTATACATGGCACCCTCATTAACATGTGCAATTTTGAAGTTTTTATGTGTCAGCTAAAAATAAAATTAACTAAAAAAATAAATGGCTACTAGTAATATCCTCCAGACATTCAAATGACAGTAAGGAAATAATGTGTCTTACTTTATGTCAGCAATGTTTATCACAGATGAAATAGACAACTTCCTTGAAAAATATTTCTAAAACTGTTTAAGATGAAACAAGTGAAAAATATGGTATTCCTAAAAATATAAAAATCAAAATTGCTACTTAATATCTTTTGATGTAAAACCTATATATGAAAGTTCATAGCAGCTTCATTAATAGTCCCCCAAAGCTGGAATTAAACTAGATGTCCATGAACATGAGAATAAACAGATAATGTAATATTCATATGATTTAATAGCACTGAGGACTGAAAAGGAAAACCTATAGATATAAGACAGGATAAAAAATGCTGAGTGAAGCAAACAAAAAACCCTTACACAAAAGGATTGTACTGTACTCTTCCATGTGTATGAAGTGCTAGAATTGGCCACAGAAATGAGGTGACTTGTTGTCTCTGGAAATTGGTTGGGGCACAGCAGGCTGTGATAGGGTCTGAAGAATACTCTGAGGGTTTTAGTAACATGGAAAGGATTTAGACTATACACATGTGTTCATCTACTAAAAGCAAATGAATATTTTGCCTACCACATTGTATGTAGGATTTATCTATTAAAAACAACCCTCTTCAAATACTGAAGTTTCTTTCACTGGTGATATATATTTGGAAATATTTAGGGGAAAGTAAATTGATGTCTGCGATTTACTTTAGAAGGACAGAGGGATGCTATGTGAACGGGTATAGGATAGAGTAAGGATAGTAAAATATTAAGATAACTTTGATGGTGTGTATGGCAGTTCACTATGTAATTTTTTTAACATGACTGCATTTTTGGAAAATTTCACAATAAAATTCAAGAAAAAACTACTAAAATATGCTATAAATGCACATTTTTTACACATTAAAAGTATAATATTTGCAATAGATTCATTACTATATGACAAATATTCTGTTGCCACGGCTATAATGACGCTCCATTAAAGAGGATCATACACTCCTGCTCTGTTGTATTTAGGTGTGGTAACTAGTAAAAGTGATGTGTTGTTTCAGATCAGAATGGTTAGAAACTGGAGCGGGCTTTGTCTTTTTTGTTTTCTTTTTCCCTCTGCTAAAAGCCCTACGATTCTTCAAATAGAACCTTCTCGTGAAGATGATGAAGGCGGAAGTGCCGCTGATCCAGACATAACAATATGTTTCGGTTTTGATTTCTTTCTTTGTTTGTTTGTCTGTTGTTTTAGGGAGGAAGCTCCTGAGATGATATTTGTTGCCACATCATAATTCATTATGTTCTGATATTTTGAGAATGAGATAGAGGAAGAAAGGCGATAGCTAGAAAGATGATAGAATAAATGATAGATCTATTATAGAAAGAAAGATGCATAGAAATATTGATTTGCTTTTACATTAAATAAGTAGTAGATTTTAGGAAAATGGTTGAGCATATGACTTTGGATATTTATTTTCTCATCAGTAAGCAACATTAACAACTCGAGGTACCATGTTAGATTTTTTTAATTCTCTGCTACTCTTGATTTAGCTGAGTAGGTGAATATATTCAAGAGAGCAGTGCACTTGACAGGAGAATAGCCTTTTCTTTTATCTCTTCATGCTAGTTACAACACACCGTTGCTGATTTGTGATAGATGTTCTTTCTGAAACCATGATTGGGTTCTTGGTGATTTACACTAGCAATTTTATAGAGGACTGGGGCTGAAGATGCTAAATTTCTTGGAGGCAAAATCAAGCCAGAAATGAAGTGAAAACCAATCTTAATAAATAGTACAATTTGTCATGTAAGAATGCATTACATTATGCCAAAAAGTCCTTCCCTATCCCAATATTGTTTTACCTTTGAAACTTTTATTTCTTGCCATTATGCATTCTACTAAAATCCCATCATAAATAGCATATATCCTCTTCTGACTTGATAATATTCACATTAGTCATGTCTTAGTATTACACATTGGTCCTTTGAATATAATAATCTTCAGAAAAAAATAGAAGAAAGGGAAAAAATGTGCATAAATCACATGGCATACCCAATCCTAATTTTTAGAAAGCATCCAACAGATTAAAAAGGCCAAACCTAAAATTTTCTTTAAAAATGATATTGTGGATTTTCACTTTAATTACATAACTGATTATATCACAGAATCTGGGACTTATGAGAATATAAAAATATGGAAATATAGGATTGACAAAAGGAAGACAAAGGGTCAGAGGGAATATAAAGAATATAAAGGGTCAGAGGGAATATAAAGAATCACGTGGTGTAAAAAATTATTATACAATCTGAGCTGGTAGATGTAAACTTTAGGGACAGATATCTTGGGACGCTGAAGTTCATAATTCAGCATCCAATTGTACAATTTGGGTGCTAATCATAGTTTTACCCATACAGAATAAAATCCTGTTTCTCATTCATCTTTACCTAAATCCAGTATTTGCGAGGTGTCTCTTTGTTGGGGCTTAAGCAGATGCAAAGTACTGGTTCAGCTTCCAAAGTAAATGATTAATAATGAAGAAGTAATATAAATTAAAACTACTTAAACTATTAAAATACATAAAAATGTCATGATGGGATGCATTGTAGTATTCTATTTCCATTTTTCTGAATTGTTAACTTTTTTCTGAATTGCTACCAATTTTGCTAAAACATATATATGATCAGTCTTTAAAAATTGTCTATGAGTGAGAGTGGGGAGCTTCTTTCTGTGCCAGTTTGCTCAGATTGTCATGTCTTCATGACAGCTTATTAATATCAGCACATTAAAAATTCCAATATGTATTTGTAAATAACTTTAGCTCTTTTAATTCAAATCGCTTTTAAAACACGGGGCTGGAGTTTGGCTCAGTGGTAGAGTGCTCCCCTAGCACATGCCAGGCCTTGGGTTTGATCCTCAGCACCACATTAAAAAATAAATTAATTAAATAAAGGTATGTGGCCAACTACAGATAAAATATAAATATTTTTTAAAATGCTTTAAAATGAGTAACTAGGTTTCTTCTTTGGGGTCTCTGGGACTCAGTTTTAAATTCTGGCACTTAGAATTCTGATTCTATTCTTTTTCACTTGAAACTAATCCTGATACTAAAACAAAAAAAAAAACCTGCCAGTTTTTGGTATATGATTTACATATATGTGTGTTTGGGTCAGATCATATATGTGTAGGAAGAAAACAGGGGAGAATGTGACAAGAAAGAATATTTTAAAGGCTCCATAATAACTCTGAAACTCTTACTTGAAGAGATACAGGTTATGACAATGGAATGAGAAAAAGAGCAAAGACATATAACAGAACAAATTCAATGATTTCACTGCTTCCTGAAGATTTTGGATCAATATTCATGTTAAAATAAAATTTGAAGATATTGCATAATATTTTAGAAAGTGAAATCCAATTTTGGTTGCACAGAAAAGACGAAAATATGCTGAAATAGACACAGCAATTTCAAACTGTAGCTTTGTAGTGGAGATGAGAATAACATACTGATATC